>NW_004798052.1:221121-223913 GCF_000002075.1 Aplysia californica | reverse complement strand
CCATCCCCAAAACAGTGACATTATAGTAACAATTCACCTATTGGACTAGGCAGCTCTGCAATTTGTCTTTGAACCTATACGTTTCGTTCTCTGAGCGTCTAGCTTTGAACCCAAACTACAAGCCCAGAGATTTTGCCAGAGAACGCATAGCAATAATGCAAGACCCCTCCTTCCAGATAAATCTCGTGACAGAAACAGAGCACAAACTGGAGCGGACAGACCGCAGCTCCATGCAACCTTTCTTTAAAAACCTAAAAAAAACCAAATCCCCAAAACAACCCCCCCCCCCTAACAATAACAAAAAAAACCCCAAAACAACCCAACTTAAAATACACCAAGCATCAAATAAAACTCCCCTTTACGAAGCATCTCTTCGTCTCTAATCTCACTATGAAAAAAGGGGAAAAAATTAGATTCTTTTTTTTTTCTTTCATGACCTCTTCCCGTCTCCCCCGTCCGTCTGTACCCAGGGCCATAACAAAACAGTTTTTCTACCACTCATTCTCCCCGAGATGACCTACGAAGACTGATCGGACCTAAACAGTTTACGGTTTTCTACTCACGGTTCCCAGCTCCATGAAATCAGAGCTCATTTTTTGTTTGTTCACGGTAGTTGGCACCAACGCTAACACCTCCCATAGTATCCCGGAGTTGACCACAAAGAGCAGAAGTACATATACCTCCCCGAGTTTTTTCCAATAGTACAGCAATTTACTTGACGAGGCTACCGCTCAGTGGATCCAGCGAGAGTACAGACTGTTTTGATACTCACTGGGGGTGCTTTTGTTGATTCACGTCTTGCCCTTCTCTCCCCCCTCCCCCAACACACACGCATAGACACACAACGATACAAGCACAAACACTGGAGCATACACATACGGACACACAATATGCGCTCTCACATACGACACACGCACATGCGCATAATAGACAGGAGCCCGATTGGTCATCAACTCCCTCCCCCCCATCCCCACCTTTATATGAACAAACACACAAAACACAAACACCCCCCTTACCTTTTCCCTCCAGCACCCCTCAACTCCCCCCTCCCCCATTCCTCTTAAAAGGTTTTCATAGACTGAGACGGAGGAATATTTCCTTTATTGTCTTGGATTGAAAAAAAAAAATCAATCCCCCCGCTGTCTTTTATATGGTAACCTGAGTTGAAACCGCAGCCGTTGACACCGTGCTGGGGGCTTGTCTCAACACAAGGCACCCCGCGCATGGACGCGGTAACTACACGTTATCTTTGAGACTATCGTTGTCATAAACTGTAACAATGATAAATGACAATGACATCTATGGATATCTATAGCTTTTTTCATAATTTACATGCACAATGCCCTTTACAAGACTTATTATTGGTAGACTACAGACAATGTCATTAGAATACACGCGGTATTTATGCACACATGCACTCGTGTACACCATGCAGACGTACATTGACATAAAATAATGATCATAGTCATGTGTCGATTAATGTATAAATGCATAGGGGTGTAAGCAGTGGCAGATAAGTATGGAAATAATTTCTGGAAAATCAATCAGATAAAAATACGGTAAACAATTCAAAGATATCATTGATGATGATGATGATGATGATGATGATGATGATGATGATGATGATGATGATAATGATGATGATGATGATGATGATGATGATGATGATGATGATGAATTGCATTTCTATAGCGTATATGCCTATTCGAAATAAAGCTCTATGCTCCTAGCAATATATGACAATGTATTACTTGTACAATGTCTCATTGCCGTCATATAAACAGGGGATCAGATCAGATATATTCATCATGATCGCAAATGTCGTTTTAGGTTTTTGTAACGGTTCGGCCTTTTCCATTTCAGGTTCTGAACTCTTTTATCTAAGGATAAAGACCTATAGGAGATGGACTTTACATTCGGAAGTTCTGCCTCTAAAATGAACTTAAAGTGTTGCAAGAGGCGCATGGACCTAAATAACTGCGATGTGGGTTATCAGTTTCAAGCTTAAAGCTATTGACTGATCATGTCTTTTCTGTCGCGTTATTGGTGGGAGGAGAGAGTATCTAACCACTCAATGAAGAGGATTTACTGAGACTCAGGTTTATATTGTAAATTATTTCCGACCCGTGATAGTTTTCTTGCACAAAATAGGTCACACAAATGTCAAAGAGGTGTTAATAGAATTGAGAGTAACATACGAAGAAAATAGGAGAAAAGCCAAAGACGACAGATATTTGATAGTCTAGTAGTTTATATCTTTAATACTATAAGGCTTAAGAGGATCAAACAAAGGTATATTATCTTCCCGAGGCTTTCAATATCATATCCTTTGTATGTCAGAAGCCTAAGTTTCGCAAGAATCAATATATTGTTATGACTGCCTTTCGCTTTTTATCGCGGTGTTTGGCGAACTTCGGTCTGATATCAAGAGGAAGACCACGAGATTGCACATACAATAAATGTTGTCTTTTTCGAGGACACTATCTCCCGCCTCTCCACATCCCTACACACACACACACACACACACACACACACACACACACACACACACACACACACACACAAACACACACACACACACTCACATACACCTCCTTGACCTACGTTTTAAACTCCAACCCCCAACCCATGCTGGAGGAAGAAGACAGCTGCTCTGGTTTAAATGATTAATGGCAGACAAACAGGAACTGAGCAGCAAAGACAGTGTTTTGGGCGTTGTTTTAATTAATAGACACTCCTTTACTCCTTTGTATGGAAAAGGGAGAACGGTGGGTTGTGTGTGTGTGTGTGTG
>NW_004798052.1:216905-218345 GCF_000002075.1 Aplysia californica | reverse complement strand
ACACACACACACACACACACACACACAAACACGAACACGCACGCACGCACGCACACACATGGATACCTACCCCTAGTCTATACCTGGCAAACCCCAGGTCTTTACATATCTGGAACACCGTTGTATCGAATTTTAAAAGGTCTATTTTACTGTGACAGGCTGATCGACACAAAAGAGGTTGAAACTGGGGTGGGGTCGAGATTCCCAATAAAAACCCTTTGTGACGTCCCAACAGACGTGTTTACGTGGTTTCGAATAGTAACGGTCGTTAAGTAAAAAAACCTTTCGGGCGAGTGTCTCTTTTCTTCACACATATAATATTAAAACCCCCACAGCAGCAGCGGCAGTAGCAGCAGCAAGTTAGTTTCTCTATCGAGTGGAAGCACCAGCACGCCAGCAAGATGTCTCAGGATCTCGACCTTGATATGACCAACAGGGACCCAAATGATCTCAATGATCATGTAAAGGTAGGAAGACCATCTTGACCCACTTTTTATCAGTGAACTTGGTATCCCCCCCCCCTCTTTCTGTCATTTGGCCGGCATGCGTATGTTAGGTCAATATATCTGTCAATATTGTCTGTCTGTCTCGTCTTTAAGGTTTACTATTTGTTCATCTTGTAATATGAGCCAATAGAGCGGAACAGCGAAAAAACTCCGTTCAAGAATCCAACCTTAAAAATAAAACAAAAACAAACAATTAATCAACCAAATAAACAAACTAGCAAACATAAAAACAAACAGACAAACAAACAAACAAACAAACAAACCTTTAAAAAAGAGTTTAAAGGTTTTCTAGCGCTATATGTTAGAGATGGACGTTAAGAAATAACTTTTAAGACAACTTTTTTTTGCGAGAGTAGCTAGAAGCTGAAAGCCAAAGACCGAGGGTAATCGATGCGGGTTGTGCACGTTGCAGTTGCTCGAGTCTCGGTGTGCAGACCGGCTTGTTGCCACTGTTTTGATTTCTGATTTTCAGCTAACGACAACTGCACTCTTCAGTTTAAAGATGCTTCACCTTCAATAAGGAAAAACAAAACATCAGTCTGAACAGAAAACCCCCCCCCGTAACATCACCCCTAGACAAAAACCACCACCACCACCGACAGCAACAACAAAAACCCTGTCCAATTAATAAGGTGGCAGTAAGGTTTGAACTTATGACGCCCAATTAAAACCCTTTCGGAGAAAGTGTTTACTTTTTCTTTCCAATCCAAGTTTAATAAATTTTTTTCCTTTTCCAAATTAGATCGGGTGCTCTAATACCGATGTCAGTTTATGAAAATTCCAAACCAGAGATTTTCAACTCCGGTACATCTTCTAATATTCTTCAGCGGGCCCCTTTCCTTCACGCCAACTCCGGGGGCTCTCGTGGCCTAGAGGTTAAGGTGTTGGCCTCTCATTCAAAGGTCCCGGGTTCGATTCCGGGTAGCGACCAAAA
>NW_004798052.1:197468-216339 GCF_000002075.1 Aplysia californica | reverse complement strand
ATATACACACACACGCAAACACTATACATCTATCTTTATTAATCATTTACTTTTTAAAGCCAAAAAGAAGAAATTACAAATATATACTCCCGAACATAGCGACAACAACAACAACAACAACAACAACAACAACAACAACAACAACAACAACAACCCAACACTCCCACCCCCAGATCCCTTCCCCCAACAACAACAACATGCCTAGACATTACAATTTTACAACTTTGTGAATCAATCTGCTGCCTCTTATTTTTTTCTCTCTTTATAATAAATGGCAATACTTTTCTCGAGGTTAGGTCCATGCATAGAGTGGTACTACATCCTCCCTCTAAATCAGAACATTCTGTTATGGATCATGCCCCCTGCCCCCCCCCCCCCCCCTCTCTTAACTTCTCTATCTCTCTCTCTCTCCCCCCCCCTCTCCAACTCTTTCCATCCCCATAAATAAATAAATAAAAAAAGATTAAAGAACTACAGCCTCATAAGAAAATCAGAATCCGAACTATGGTTTTGTTTAATTTTCCCTGGTTATTTTTAGCGCCGTTTGAACGTCCCCATACCCATGAAGGTCTCCCCTCGGATCTGTCGTAGGATTTTACATTCCCTTTTACATGCTCATCTATTTTATTAAGTAAGGAGCAGAAAAAGTATAACATACTCTTGCTGGTAAAAGGGAAAATTAGCTTCTACACTTTGTTCAGAAGCTGCTTTTCTTCATTAAGTTGGTTGAGTTGGAAGAAAGTTTAGCAATGATATGGCGTAATCAGGGGGAAAATCCCTGTCGTATTCGCGGTACATCTCCAGCTGGTCTGTGGGATTGTCCTGGATAATCAAGTTGTCTTTAACGTGTTTGTCATAATAATAATAATGATAATAGATAGCATTAATTGTATAGCGCAAATCCCCGCTCAACAGCAAGCTCTATGCGCTTCACAATCTATACTATTACCCCAGCAGACCCGAGAGCATTCTGAAACAAACTCAACTTCCTGGAAAGCATACACTGCGAGCAGCCTTTTATAGGCGCTAAAAGACTAACATACTGACAAGACCTTTCGCTGTCTATGGCCGAGTACCCTTTTCCACCTGGGTGAAATGAGGAAAATTCGTATAAATTGCCATTCCCTAGGACAGAACGTCGGGCCTGCGTCTCGAACCATCGATCCCTCAACCTCACGATTTATTACATTTATTATTCCGGTTTATTACAAGTAATGAATGGTTTTCCCCTTAGAGAATGACATGTTTTCCCCCCACTTCAGTGACGGTCTGCTGATAGACGTCCTAGAGCACCTGGTAGACACTACATTGAAATAAAACCAAAGATCCCTTCCTATTCCTCCCCAGGTTTCCTTCGATGAGGTCCTTGGTGAACCCGATGGCATCCGGTCCATGGACTGCGTGTGGCGCAACTCCTACAAGTGCTTCAACTGCTGCAAAGGATGCTGCTACAAGCTGCTCACTCTCTTCTGTGGTATCCCTCTGGCCATGTGCTGGGGCTGCGAGTTCGCCATGATCACCTTCCAACACGTGTGGTACATCACTCCTTGCATGAGAGCCTACATGATCAACTGTGGATGTCTGCAGAAGTTCTACGGCACCTGTATTCAGTGTTACTTGCAGCCTATATATGAAGCCTACGGCTACTGCTTCAACAATATAAGGGTCACTAAACTGTCAGGTTAGAAGCCCCACTCGAACCTTCGACCCAGCGTGAACTGTGACTAATGATGAAGACTGCACGTTGACGACCATGATCGGACGAAGCTTCATCTGACGTGCACAGAGCCTCAAACCTCAAGGCGCCTGGCCTAGGTTGTGCAGAACAATTGGCCAAGTGTATAAAGGAGGGAAGACCGCATAAACCACACAGCAGAAGGAAACTTGGGGGGGGGATGGACGAACATCGCTGATGTCTTTTCTGCCTTCCAGATTCGTGAACAGTAAAGAATTCTCGTTGAAGCCTTTTGTTCTGCACAACATTGTCGTGGTATCCATGCATCGTTTGATATTCATTCTAATACAATTTTCTTAAAATGTCCATTATGATACAAACATGTAAAAGAATTCTATCCGAACTTTTTAATAATTAGTTTCTTCAGAGAAGTACAAAGTAAATCTCATTTGCTTCAGAAAGGATTTATTGTCCTCCGTTTCCTTTGTATCTAGAAGTGCTCCTTTATTTCAACGCAAGCGAAACAATTTTAGAATATGTAATCGTTTTTATATCCAACGTTACTGTGATAAATTAAATAACTTTTTACTAAAACGACCTTGCTGTCTTCTTCATTGTCTTTAATTTTAGAAAAAGCAGGATGTTTTCTACTTCATTGTTATTTTTATGCTAACAGCGTAAACGAAGATTACTCTGTGTGATATGTTCACAACACTCATTTATATTTCTGTCAGTGTCTTAAAATCAGTAGAAAGGACCAAGGGTACAAAGCAATGTTCACGATGTTTGCTTAGTTCCAAAGCAAAATTTGCTTACGGCAGCGGCAGTGATGAACAGAGCACTTGGTACTTTGATGAATGTTTTTACACTCAGTATTCAATGATGAACATGAGACTTGGTATTGTCTACTCTTTACAAAGAAGGGTAATTTATTAAATATAATATTTACAAATCTTTTCGTTGATTTTTTAAAATCTTATACATTATTAGTGTACTGAGTGTGAGTTTTGGATTAGCTTTATGATTAGGCCGATCTTCTATTTACTACCGCATGCTTGGTAACTTTAGAACATAACTTTCCTATGAGGCTAAATGACTATTTTGCAGTCTGATTATTTAGATTGGAAAAAAAAAATATTTTGACTTCTGAGATAAGTGAGAAGTGATAAAAGGAAAAGAGCAAGAGATTGCTATTTGTCTTTAAAAAAAGCCATTTTTGTTATGTGCACATTATAGATACGAACGAAACTTTACGAATTAGACATGCTAAAGCCAGGAGAGAAGCCCACAAGCTGGACACATCCACTCGTGAAATTGAAGCTTTCAACTGCTCAAAATGTGGCAAACTCTTTTCTACCAGAATAAGTTTCATTAGTAGAAGCCGCCGCTCATCTTAATCCTTATAAATATTCTTTTACTTGCTGCAGATGCATTGGTCATCGTCAGACATTGAGGGACGAACTCTTCTCCTTCTTCTTCTTCTTCTTCTTCTCCTTCTCCTTCTTGTTCTTCTTCTTCTTCTTCTTCTTCTTCTTCTTCTTCTTCTTCTTTTTCTTCTTCTTCTTCTTCTTCTTCTTCTTCTTCTTCTTCTTCTTCTTCTTCTTCTTCTTCTTCTTCTTCTTCTTCTTCTTCTTCTTCTTCTTCTTCTTCTTCTTCTTCTTCTTCTTCTTCTTCTTCTTCTTCTTCTTCTTCTTCTTCTTCTTCTTCTTCTTCTTCTTCTTCTTCTTCTTCTTCTTCTTCTTCTTCTTCTTCTTCTTCTTCTTCTTCTTCTTCTTCTTCTTCTTCTTCTCATGGTCGGTACTCTCATTATAATAATAATAATAATATTGATAATAATAATAATATAATAATAATAATAATAATAATAATAATAATAATAATAATAATAATAATAATAATAATAATAATAATAATAATAATGATTATGATGATTATCATTATTTTTACTATTATTATCATTATTACTTATAATTTCATTACTATTCTCATTGCTATCATCATCAGACACAAATACAATATTTCGAAGGTGGGAAGCTTGGCACTGTGAAGGAAGAACGAACAGAAGAAGGAAAGAGTCAGGACTCCAAAGCAAATTGCTACTTTGGAGTTAAAAGTTCTATCTGACATTTTTGATCGTTTTGAGTTACCAAGACGGACCATGAGGTCAGAATTCAAATGTTCTGTCTGTTCTATTAAAATCATAAGATCATTCGGAGTCGTTATCAAGATATTTAAAAAATTGCATACGACAAAGCTTAACGTGCTGGGTAAATCAAACATTTTAACGTCGAATTTATCAAAAATAGGTAACAAGCAGATATAACTTCTTAAGTCTATGGTAGTTAAATATCGTACGTGCACTTTGGAGCACATAATACTTTGCGCACGGTACTCCACCCTTGGAGCTTTTAGGAAGGTCTGGAAAGCAAGACTGCATCAGCGTAATCGACCTTAATGTAGAGTTATACCAAGATCACACTATATTGAATCGAAACCAGCCATATTTTTTCCAACATGTGTGGGGCAAAAGCTACCGTTCTGACACTCTACGACCAAGCCAGGAGTCGCCAGTGGGTCTAAGAATTGGGCGCGAACAATAATGCAATCCTAGGCTGAATATTTTAGAGGGTAAAGTATGCGAAGCATTCCTCATCTTACCTGTTTGGCGAAAATCGGCTTGAAGAAGGAGTCTACCCTTCGGGCTTTCGCTGGAGAAAAGGTGTCCATTATTCTGTTGACGAAATTGGAGATGCTGTCAATGATATTATTGTAGCTCGACTCCTTTCAGTATACTAAAATCTTCTTTTTCAGCCTTGGCAGACAAAGATGGAGTCGTTAGTGCAATTTCCTGAATTTTGCACACTGCTCTGAATGTTGTATCCATCTTGTAGTCTTTCAGAGTTAATAAAGACCCGAGCAGTACTTTTCTGAGCAGACGTGAACACTTCATTGTAATACAAAATCTCCGATTCTTTATGTAACTTGACTTTGCGCAAAATAAAAATCGCTTTCTGGTAAACGATCCACGAGCACTGTTGGAAATGACTCTTGATAATCTTGAAGCTTGGGTGGGTCGACCACTGACGACACTTTTTATTTTACTTTGCTCTAAAAGAAACGGTCAATAATTTGGTGAAAGATAATGTCACAGGCGTCCTTTGCAGAAGCGTCGCTAGTGTTGCGTCAGGGCCTTTTGGAAGCGTGTTCCCCAATGGTCTGACGTATTGACTGACACTTGTTTCTAATTTCCTCGACCCCTGTTATAAACGTTTCTGGACTTTTTTGGACTGCTATGGGCTTTGTAATTCTGTGTTGGAGGATCCTGCACAAAATGTCAGTGTGAGCGAACACTTTGCTTAAAAAACTGCAAAACGAAGAGAAATGTATTGCTTTTTCATGCATTGAGGAGATGCATGCTTCGTCTCTGTCTTGAAGAAATTCCGCCTGTTGGACGATAATACTACCTTCGAAGCGTGTTGGCTCTTCATTGTGCAGACTCAGATGCGCTTATCCTTTTCAAGTGAAGATTGTGCCAATAAGGCAAAACTGGAATTTCCACCTTGTTTTAGACGGCCGCAGAACGTTCTTGTAATAAACGCGTCTATACGTTTGTAAAATGGGCAAACATGTTGAAAAGCCTGCAGCGTTAGCAAAAGATACCATGCAGTCTTATAATTATGCCAGAGCAAGCCTGCTTTAAAACAACATTCAACTGATAAGCATTGCAATGAGCAAAGATGGCATAAGGGAAAATTGGTGCATCTGAGTCTGTACACCAGAAACTCTCTCGCTCATTATAATCCCCCCATTGTAGGTTTGGACGATCAGCTGCTCCTCGACGCTCCACGGTTCTACACCTTCTTTAAGTGTTGAATTGACCAAGTTATGTCTTTGGCGTCGAAACAAACTTTAGAGACCGCTTCACTGATTATTTTCCGTGCTTCATAGATCACAAACTAATCGCAAGCTATGACAGATGACCTGCACCAGTTGCTTCGTCAGCCTGAACAGACAGAAAATTGACAGAGCGTATGTCTTTATTCCATTCTCCGAGGACTTTTTTGAAAATACAGTTGACCAGTTCGTTTTGTATTATACTTGTGATTTGGAACATTATCTTGTTACTGGGGTGTTGTGCAGATGATCAAATAGTATCCTGTCAGTGTTTACGTCTCTGTCCAGTATATTAATAAAAATAAAAATACCTCTGTTCCCTGACAAATACCATCGCAAAGGGTGGGTTTGTGATTGCCATGGAACAAAATACACTATAATCTAACATTATAGGTACCTACTCTTTTTCTTCTGTTCGATTCAGTGAGACGTTGGAATGGGATGGTCGACTCTAACTGCTCTGCTAAGTCTTCAAGTCCAACTGTGTGATACTTGACAGCATTGTTGACGTGCGCTCATGACGAGTCGGATTTTTTAATGCTTTCTTTCACACGGCCAAGATCAGTAAAATCTTTTTTTGACCACTTCACGTCCTCAGTTTAAAAAAGCAGACAGTAGAAACAGAGCACTGTGTCTTTGCTAACACGAACTGTGAGCCATTCACACTATTTCGTGTTGAAAGCACAACTGCACCTTTCGTTAACTATAGAATTTTAATATTATTTGAATTGTGCGGACCAAATTCTCTGAGAATTCCTTACTTACTTTACTTTTTTTCGTCCGCTTGTACTGGTGGGAGTCGCTGGGAGACCGAAGCGTCTGTCTTCAGCAAGGCGAGTGGCCTGTAGGAGGGACATCCCATGGAATGGCTCACAAATTCCCTCCAGCGTCGCCTTGGTCTTCCTCTGGCTCTCCAGCCATAACATTTGATGTTGTATGCCCTCAGAGCTGGTTAGTTTGAGGGCATCCATTTAAGGTGTCTGAACCACTTGATCTTTGTTTTTCAATGTGTGGTAGGACTGGTGTTGCTCCTACCATGTCTCTTATGATTTCATTTTTTAAACTTTGTCTCGTCTTGACAGGTTTTGCTAACACTGATCTTCAAGTCATATTTCTCGCAGCTCGGGTTTAGTTGGTTCATATGCTGCTGTAGCTGAGTCTTGTTGTTCATCATTGCCCGGTCATCTGCAAACATGAGTTCATTCAGTGCTTCTGGGTCTAGATTGGCCTCCTTTGTAATCTGGTCCATGTAGATCACGAAGAGAAGTGGGGAGAGATTACAGCCCTACCTGACACCGGGTGTTACTGGAAACCAGTCCGATGTTCCACTGGTAGTGCGGACTGCGCTTCTGCTGTTGGTGTAGATAGCCCTGATGTTGTCTAGCAGTTGCCCCTTGATGTTGCACTGCTCAAGGATCTCCCATAGTTTGTTTCTATTTACTCGATCTAAGGCTTTTTCCTGATCCACAAATACGAAATGGAGATCTTGGTCGGATTCAAATGCTGTATAAATTTATATAGATTCATGAAAAAAAGTTGGCCTCGCCAAAGCTTAGTCTCACAGAAACAGGGCTAGACTCTAAGCCCTTCAACAGTTTGCTCCCGAGCAAACATAATACGAACATGGAATTGTGTCAGCGTTAGGGAACAGTCTGAGTACTTTTTTTAGACTACCTACTGTGGGCTATGTTCGGCTATCTATCTATCTATCTATCTATCTATCTATCTATCTATCTATCTATCTATCTATCAGGGGCGAAGGCTGACTTGTTTGACAGGGTAATCAAAGTGAGGTGGGACCAGAGAGTCACAAGAATCTCACTGGTACTGGAGGCGGCAACTCTGGGTTGGGAATGAAAACAAATCCTGAATTCATGTTGTATGCATATATTCAACCGCTAAAATAATCGGGAAAGTATTTAATTAAATATTTATTCTAACTAACCTTAAATTTAACTTTAGATTTGAACACACGAACACCAAGGAAAGAAGCAGAGATGTCAGTACTAGGCCTACAATGGCATGTTATACCAGACAGCCGAAACACTTTGGTAGAGCACGCCAATTATTAATTTTTTATTTCATATTTGGCTGTTTTTGTCTAGCTTCGAGGTCACGATCAGATTATAGGACGTTAAAAAGGTCGAGAAAAAAGAGACAAGCACTTGCAGCAGTCACGAGATTATTAGGAGTTAGTTCCCCTCATGTCTGTGAGGTAGACTCGACCAGTGTAATAGTTGGCTTACATAATCAGCAGGTGAGGTTGATTATAACTGTGGCTCGAAAGGGGTGAACAGGGTATATGCGAAAATAAAACAGTTTTGACTGCTATGCACATGTTCCCTTCAACTCTATTGGTAGACTCTTCCAGTCTCACTTTAAGCTTACTTAATGAAAGCTTGTGACTGCTTATGGAGTGGCCCGATAGGGGCGAACAGGCTATTTCTGTGGCAATGAAATGGTTTTGAAGGTTAGGCATAGTCTATTGTTCATTGGTGTTTATGAACGTCTCTTTACATTTAATTTATGAGGTTTACGTCTATGGGTGAATTTGACTGCGACAATGTTTCAAAATTAGGAAGGGAAGCAGTGATTATTTGATTATATAGACGCTTCGCCTCTGCTATCTATCTATCTATCTATCTATCTATCTATCTATCTATCTATCTATCTATCTATAGCAGCACCACGCAGAGAGAAAACAACAAGGAAGGTGTCCTTAAAGGCTCTGATTCTATTGTTCCTAAAAATAGTCTGTGGAAGCATATCCTTCGTGCGTCCAAAGTACCATCAAGAGTTGTAGCTAGAAAACTACAAGCTCCCTTCTACAGGGAGAAGCCAATAGAAAGGATGACAGTGACTGGACAGAATTAGGAAATGATCAGTCCGTTCTAGTGCAAGGAATTCGACATAAGGCCAAAGGAAACCAGATCTATTCACTTGTCCTCTAAAAAGTAAGTAAAGACCCCTGTGTCACCGAACACATTACCCCAAGGGCATAAGAAAACAGCAATGTCAAGGAAGAATTTTCAAAAAAGCATAATCAAATAAAGAAAAAGGTGAAGAGGATTATAGCGTTTGTAAGTAAGTGTTTGGGTTTAACGCTTCTTTCAACACTGTCACGTGATCTAAGAGGCGGGGCCTCCGAATGTAACGTCTAACTCCGACTGGACGAGCCAAATGAGTTGAGAGCCTTGAAAACTCCACAAAACGACCCAAGTTCAAAAACTTGCTGTTCTGTTGGGGATTCGAACCACGGCTATCCGCTCCGAAGTCTAGCAAGAAAAACATCACGGACAATTGGTAGAGACATAAATTACTTTGATTGTCTGAAAAAGACAAGCGTTCTAAAAAGGGCGTAAATATTGCTAAGTGACCATTGTGCCCACTGACATCGGAATTTAAAAATAATCGGCCTGCAGTAAACGATATATATTTTTTAAAAAGCAAGAATAGCAGATATAGAAATTCATTCGTATCAACTGCAATGAGGCTAGTGAACACACAGTGCTATAAATGAAACAGGGCGAGTGTGAGAGAGAGAGAGAGAGAGAGAGAGAGAGAGAGAGAGAGAGAGAGAGAGAGAATGTTTTACGGAGCGGGTTGTTTCAGCTCGTAAAACATGTATTTACTACTGTCCTGTCTTGTTGTGTGTATGCGTGAGTGCACCTAGCTTTTGTAACACTCTACTGCCATATTATCTAAAAGAATGAAAACTTAAAAAATTATTCTTCCCACTGACCGCTATGAGCGTCCGTATCGCTCCACAATTCAGGCGAAAGGAAGCTGCCACGGTATTCTTGTCTGATGCCGCCACACAGATGCGGCAGCTTGGTCTTGCAGATCATCCGTTTGGGTGCCAAAAGCTTAGTCGTTTGAGCAATATTTTAAGGACACCTTGAAAGTGGTCAAGGGATCTGTCAACCAAGGCAGAATTCGCGGTGCAAATAGAGAAAGTAGTGAAACTGCGTCTCAGAGAATCCTGACTATTTCTTTCTATATTTTCTGTTGGACTTCGTTTATTAAGCTAACTGTAAAGAACGTACGTCAACAGTGCGTTACGACAATAGCCATTCATATCGTAACGGTCAGCGCTGGCATCAATTCCCTTGTTTGTGACCAATATTCTGAAAGATTACTAGAGTAAAATAACATTTTGAGTCCAAAGACACCCCCCCCCCCCCGAAATCCATCATGACGCCATTATTTCCATTGGTGTTTCTCTTTACAAACTCCCCAATGCGTTCGAGAAACATATTCTGGAAGAAAAGGTAGAAGGCAAGAAAGGAATCGGAAGACATAGCAGAAGATGTGAAAAAGTATAGAAACTTGGTTTGGAAACAAACCAACTCGGGCAGACAGAATGGCAAGAGATAGAATCTTATGTTGCAGAACGGCCCGAGAAAAAGCGCTCTACTGCCGCAAAAATCGGAGAAGAAGAAGTACCTCTTTACGACGTTGGTCTAATAGTCCCATGATCAGCCCCTCCATCCTAAAGCAGGCCAAAAGCAAAAGTAAACAAAACCAGCAGCAACAACAATATCAACACCTTTACCACAACTACCACAACTACCACAACTACCACAACTACCACAACTACCACAACTACCACAACTACCACAACTACCACAACTACCACAACTACCACCACCACCAACAAGCAAAAAAAACAACCAAACAAAACGAAGCGATATGCGCACTGGGCACAAATAAACTCACGTGTTGAGAAGCTCAGGGAAATCTTAGTTCACCACCAGTCAAATACATATTAGCCATAAACGATCTAAAAACATTTTCGTGATAGCACATTTTTCAAACAAGAACCTTCTTAAGAAAAAGTGCGAGTACATAAGAAAGCGCAGACAACAATGAAAGATACTATTTCATCTTGTAGTTTGTTTGAACACAGAGAAGCACTTTGATATAACAACGGTCAACTAGTGCTGGAAAAAGAAATTGAGACAGATAGGCAGAAACAACAGAGTGAAAGTTAAAAAAAAACCCACACTATAGTGCGGTCAAACATTCGTGGGGCAACTTATTTTAAAATATCTCTTTAACTATCGAACACAGACTCTCCAGCTTTTGCACAGTGACTTGTATCATTTTGTTTTAACAGATCAGTATTTTTGTGAACACCTGCTAGCTAAACTCTTGAAAATTCCTTAATAAATACAAATAAAAAATCCCAGCGGGTGGTTTTTACAGATTATGAAAGGCTTACATCTGGGACAATATCGCTTTTGAAAGCAAATCTGTCATTTTTTTCTAATCCCGACATTATGTTTATTGAACGCATGTTTTGAGAACTTTTAGTGCAAAAAAAAATGTTCACCTTAAAATTAATTTCTTGTAACTAATTTTGCCACCAAAAAGTGTCATTGGTGAGCTGTGGTGTAGGCCAAATGCATAATATGCAAAATGTATGTGAGGAGTGGGAAGTGCTGTGAACAATTCCATTTTCCGCGTGAAAGAGATTTGTAGCATTTAATATAACTTTATGAAGAACAGTTTTTTAATCTAGCCTTAATTGTTGTTGATAAATATGATTAAGTCGAGACAAATTGATACAATTGATACAAACTGCTGTGCTAAGTATTGGTGACATTGATTCCCCCGTTAAAAAGATATTTGAGGATATGTTGCGCCACGAATTTTTGACCGCACTATAGCACCTATCAGTGGCGCCCAATAACTACCCACGATATATATGTCGTAGAATCCCATGTCTGAAGGCTTAAATTTTGGTGACGACATACTCGTATGTGGGATAATTCAGATAGTCATTTGTCATTGTATGTGATCAACACCATATTCATCCCAACACTCACCTATCAATGCCAAACATGGACTACGAACAAGACATTGGGTATAAGCTGCGGATAAAAGTAAAGTAAAAAGTATATTTCATTGTATAGGTTTGACGCCCCTTTCAACACCGTAAAGTTAATTAAGTGGTGGGACCTCCGAATGTAAGGTCAATTTTCCAATAGCGCAGAGCTAAATGCCTTAACAGCTCGCTAAAACAACGCCCCTTTAACCAGGGTCATCCGTTCCGTAGTCCAGCATGACACCAACTGAACAAGCGGTGCACCACTAGAATGATCACCTAAAGCTGATGTGAAGCAATATTCAACATGATTTTGGTCCTTTTTGCTCATCACAAGAAGTCAGAGAACTTTATTAGTTCTTTTTCTAAAGGCATTGTAGTAATTTATTGTTGACCTATAGAAAGCCCTCCTCTTGCTCTGTCCAAACTGTCAGCTAAAATGATATTCGTTGAACGTGGAAACTAATAATACTAACAGCTGTTTTATAGCACATATCCATGCTCTACAACTATTAATACCTCTGCAGGCCCTAAAATACTCAGAAAATATTCTTGGTGCTCAGGGAAGGAGACCGTGCAAATTGTGGATTAAATGCTCAAACTCTATCAAACTGACAGGATTTTTAGCATCCTCTTTAGCCAGGGTGAATTGAAAAAAACTTGTGTAAAGTACCTTTTCCAAGGTCACAACGTCGGGGCTCTGACCGCATTCAAAATTATGACATTTAGGTTACGAGTCCGAGAGCCTAACGACCAAACCAAAGACGTCACGACTCAATTAATTCTTTCTTAAGCGGATGTTTTGCGAGCATTGCTTTCTGTACTGCAATGAGACCACTAGACTCTCAAGTTTCCTTTGAGTTTACACTTCTAGCTTATTCTTTGATCTCTCTATTCAAGGCCAGGGGTATTGGAACAGTAAATTGCGAATAATAAAAATTAGAACTGTCTCCTTTTCAAATATTGGGTGTTGATAACAAAGCTTGGCATTTGAGACCTTTTCCGTTTCTCTTAGTTTTTTTTTTCAGAAAAGAAAGAAAAATGGATCTACTATCTGTAAACCCTTCCACAACAGCTTAATCAGTCTTAAAAAGAGGTGCAAAGGCGCGTTCTGTCTTATGGACACTTTTTAAAGACACACAGAGCCTTCTGGCAATAATTATTACAAACATGTACTTTCTTTCAAAAAACTTCCGAAGAACATGTAGGTGTAAAAATTTATTTCATACACAGCTCGTACAAATGCAAAGGTGGTACCTGATAAAGCATCAGTATCTTACGTGAGTAAAGTTTAAAGCCACTTCTTTACAGTGTATAGTGGACCAAATACTGATAAATATTGCCCATAAACGTACACTGATTCCAATAAAAATGGACATAGCAAAAACACAAGTATCACATTTCAATAAAAACAAGATTTAAGAGAAAAACTGATCTCTTATGTTGTTGGCGTGACATAGGCTTGTAACAGAGCAGACTTTCAAAATTTTGTTCAATGAAAATGTATTCACACTCATAATAGATCTTATGGTCTTTTCTTCATTCACCTGGCTGTAAGCATACACTGTACACCGTGAACCAGGACAAGGAGATACCCTAAAAATCACCAGGTTTGATTATTTCGAAAAGTTTGAAAACTGGCACTGTTATAATGGTGATGCTTGTGGTTTCATGTCTCCCGAATGGAAGAGGAGAACTTGCCTATGCTATGTGGCCAATATTACAAGAATGGCATTAACCCTTCTTGAAGGCTGAGAAGCACAGCCCGCAGGCCTCAAAGATAGGATCGTAGTAGCAATGGACAATCATTCCCCACAGCTTCTGCATACATCCACAGTTGAGCTCCAAGCACTTGAAGCATGGCGTGACGTACCAGATGTGGACAAAGGCGATGTAGGCGAACTCACAGCCCCAGCCAGCGGCGATGCAGATGCCACAGCACAGGGTCATCAGGGTGTAGCACAGTTTCTTGCAGCAGTTAAAGCATTTGTAAGAGTTGCTCCACACACAGTCCATGGCATGGTTGCCCTCGGGTTCAGCCAACACATCTTCAAAGGTGACCTAGAACAGATGAGAAATATTTAAGATTAAGCATGGTTTTCTATAACTATAACGTTTTGGGAGGTGAATAACAGTAGCATCATGTGTTCAGAGGCAGCATTATTTCGGTATAACTTACAAGTCCTTCAGTAGTCTTTTGTTTCTTTCTGTTGATTATTTTTTTACGAGACGTATTCACTTTTTTTCATCGCCCAGTATTATTTTTACTCCTTCTCATTGACATGTATTAAAATAACCCATGATATCCTAGATTGGGTGGTGTCATGGCCGCCACTCTTTGCTCTCTGTTAAAAAATAATCTCTGTACTGGTGCACACCATGAACGCACACTTAATGAAGGGCAAAACGCAAGTCTCGTTGTTGCCGAGTGCGCACGCAACTTTTCCTTCATTTATTTCCAAGTAAAGAGAAACGGTGTGCTCCATTGTTAACCGGAATTACACCAGGCCAGAAGTGTCCAGTCTTAGATATTAAAGTACAAGTCTAAGTAATATCCTAGACTGTGCACTCCTTACATTGGTCTGCAATTTTCCTGTCTTTCTCGTATCTGTATTTCGTTTGATTTTTTCCCCTAACTTTTTTTTCCATTGTTGTTTTGTTTCCTTTCTCTTTTATCATTACTTTCATAGTTATTATCTCCGTTCTTGCTTCTCTCCTCTCCTTCCATCTTATATTTTTCTCGACTTCTTTTCCTTTCTCGATCTGTTCCCTGTGACCTTCATTTTTTTCTTTCTTACACACCCCTCTTTCATTGGAGCCAGTGCAGCCTTAATAAATCTCGCATGTCCTGTCTATATTTTTGTACAGTGACCACGTGATCAGTCTTTAGAGGGGCCTGTGTTCTGTTTCAAACATATTTTATAACGAATAGGCTTTTCACTGTAATGAGAAATCAAAATAAAAAAAATAAAAAATTCTTAGGTTAAATCAAATATTGTGCTCGCTTCCTGAGTCATGACCCTTTCCCAGACTCATTACTACAGACTCAATGAATTATAATATCCTAGACCGTGCACTGTCATGGCTGCAGCACTTTGCTCTCAACAAAAACTTCGCTGCGTTTTCAGTTATGTGAAAAGAAAATGTGTCTAAAATCATATCGTATATTTTGTTCACCGATACACACCAGTTACAAAGCTTGTAATAGCTACTTTTACGGCCATACCTCTCAAAAATAAAGTCTGACCTTCGAAAAACCTTTCAAAGAAGGTTTACCACCAACTACAAAAACACAACTGGGAAAGGACAATTTTTGTTGGTGTGTTGATTGATTTTACCATATTGGAAACTGCAGAGGAGTTGTTCCAGTTTCTAAAGTAACAGCCTGCCTGGAGTCAGTTTCAACCTCTCTCGATTATATATCCGAAGCAACATCGATGACAGAGATGGGTTTTAGATCTGCTAAAGTGGAACTTCGTGTACTGAACTTTCTGTAGCAACGTGTCTAATTGTACATTTTCGAACCTGTCACTATAAACACTAATGTTGCCAGCTCACTGGTAGCGTTAGAACCCCATTGGCTTTTGGGTATCATTTAAGATTTTGTCCCACACATACACGTACATGAAAGGTGAGATGGAAAGCACACAAACACACATATATACAGGAAGAATGCAAAAGAAAAGCATGCAGTGCCACTTGTAGGTTAATTTAAGTAGCAGAGTGGATAAGAAAGTTTTACGCGCTTCGTCTGTTCCAACTACATGTTCAGTGGTAAAACCATCCATTGTCAGGCTTGAAAAATAAGATGTTAAGAACAAAGGTGGGTCGTAAAACGTTGGTTTATACTTTCTCTAAATGCAAAAAAACCCTGAGTCCCTTGTTTTCTCCTTTGCACCTTTTATGTAAACATGCTTTAATATTTTGTTTCTTTATTTCTCTTTTTTCTACTTTCTAAAAACAAAATTTGTCAATGTTGGAATATTCGAGATGTCATCTTGATGTAAGGAGTTGTAAGTGGTTCATATTCCACATTATGTGTCATCGCACTTTACCCCTGAAAGAGCTCGCCCACCCTCGCCTCTCAAGCGGGGAAAAATATAGTTGAAATTGCCTAGGGAGATGGCGACCAATTGTCTAGGAGAAAGTAATTGTCTTAGACAGTTGGGCGTCTTAAACATTGTCATTACAATTTTGAAAGTTAGAAATGTTGAATAAAAATTAAAAACCACACACAAAGGAGGAAATTGAAAGTGGCAGTTTGTACAGATGATTGTCTTATACAGTGGACCGTTAGATCAGGTTTGGCTGTATTCTAATGATGTTCCCACTCAGCACTTTGACACTGGATCAACATTCAAAAGCAAAACTAATCCGTAAAAGGTAACCCTCGTGATTAATCACAATTTACAAATCGTGTCTAAACGTTTGGTAGGTTATTTTCAGTAGTCTTTTTTCACCTTCTCTGTCCTAAAACAAGTTATTATGAAATGTCATCATGTAAGAGACAATTTTTTTAAAAAGACCCTAGTTCTTTGACTACTTTATTGATAAATCGGTTGATTCCTTTCTAGCTTGCTTAATTGATTGTTTCATTGCTCGTCTGGTTTATGGATCATTCTTCTGAACGGTTGATTAATTATTTCCTTTACGTCCAGATGTACACAACGCCCTAGACCAGTGCTTGCTGAACCGATTTGGTAATTTGGCAATCTAGATGGGCTGTTGGGATCACCCGCTTGGACTAACATGCAGGTGAGCGTTATGAACATTTTAGCCCCATAAGGTCGGCGAAAATTGAGGCTGCCCACAAAAATGTTGCAAAGCACTACCTTAGACCTGTCCTTATGCTGAAGTGGTATTTACCCCCCCTCCCTTTTCACACCTACTTAGGTTAGGCTCTCGGACTCGCAACCGTAAGGTCGTGGGTTCGAATCCCGTCAGGGGCCCTACGTTGTGTCCTCACTTCACCCAGTTGGGAATGGGTACCCGGCTATAGACAGCGAAAGATCTTGTCAGTTTGTTAGTGTTTGAGCGCTTAATCGGCTGCTTGCACTGTATGCTTCCCGGGAAGCTGGGAATGTTTCGGAGTGCTCTATGGTCTGCTGGGGTAATAATATAGTGTAAAGCGCATAGAGCCTGCTGTTGAGCGGGATATGCGGTGTACAAATGCTATTTATTATTATTATTATTATTATTATTATTATTATTATTACTAATATTATTATTATTATTATTATTTTTAATTATAATCCACCAATTAGCACAATCATGTATACAAGCACGTAGACATTTCTCTCTCTCTCTCTCTCTCTCTCTCTCTCTCTCTCTCTCGCTCTCTCTCTCCTCTCTCTCTCCGTCTTTCTCTTCTCTCTCTCTCTCTCTCTCTCTCTCTCTCTCTCTCTTTCTCTCTGTGTCCGTGTTTCTATAGCTCTCTCCCTCTTTCTCACTCTATCTATGTCTCTCTATTTCTCTTTCTCTCTAAGTCTTTCTCACTGTCTCTCTGTCCTTTCTCTCTCTCTCTCTCTCTCTCTCTCTCTCTCTCTCTCTCCCTCTCTCTCTCTCTTGGAGTATTTGTGTCCGTGTATGCATGTGTGTATGTATGTGCTCGTTTGTTTGTTCGTTTGCTTATGTGAGGAATATGCAAATGTGCATGCCTGTATCGTGTTAGTGTGATGAGAGTCCTTCAGAATCTACATCAAAATGAAGACCCCCTTGTCAACGACACGCTTTTTAAACATATTTTGAGCGTGCTAATTCTTTTGTGGCACAAGGCATTTGGGAAACTAGATTTCGGGCAACTGGAAGGTGTTGCTGATAGTTCATTCCTCTTGAACTCTATTTTATTCTTTAACTGTCTCTTTGTCTGTCTCATATTTTCTTGTGCTATTCTGGCAATCAAATTAATAATTGTAATGGTAATGAACGTGTATGTACCTGTGTATGTGTGTGTTATGTGTATTTACATTAGAGCCACCACCACCTCACCACTGAATTACAGTTCGTTGACAACTTTACCTGCATACAAGATAGGGATTTTCGTAATCGAAAGGGGTCCAAACTATTCTCCTCCTTCCAAGAAAAATGTAGCTGCTGAGGTCCTATCCTATTGAGCCCCCCCCCCCCCCCCCATTTTGTTGGCTTAGGTTAGCTAGAGAGGGTTACCGAGCAGACAAAGGTGGTACTGATGCACCTAAAATTTCATGAGTATTGACTCCTCGTTTTTAGCAAGGCGAAATCATGTTACCTACTCCGGGGTGCTCTCGAGTGTAAGCGTTCTATTGGCCTGGAATACCTGCAAAGTGTCATCTAAGCTCTCTGGTGTCATCTTTGGCTCCGAGGTTGACGTGTAATGACGGCCTGGAATACCTGCAAAGTGTCATCTAAGCTCTCTGGTGTCATCTTTGGCTCCGATGTTGACGTGTAATGACCCGCCATTGTTTAATAACGTTAGCGGCTCACGTGCATTTGTTTCTATTCATTCCAGCTCATACTTTGGAGTTGTCTACATTCTGTGGTGACAACTCTTGTCTATTAAGGTCAAGATGTATAAAAATGCAGGCTACAGTGAGTGTGTTGAAAAGTTAAAGATCCATCACTTTAGATATGAGCAACTGGAAAAATAATAGGGTGAGAACATTTTTTTGAAAACCTCCCCTTCACCCAAAAAAATATTTAAAAAATGCCCCGGAGTCTGAAGTCGCTTACCTTCAAATGGTCGTTGATGTTGTTGGGATCACGGTTGACAAGATCGATTTCGGCCATTTTGACTTGTTAGCTGTATAAACAGAGACCTGAGCTGCTACCTCCCTGGAGTAATGCTGTTGTGTGAATAAAATGTGACGACTCCAGCTAAGGTACTCAACAATCAGTTGACCACTCTCTGGCTGCAGCCCTGTAACCCACAGCAACTAAACTGACCACTCGCCAGTGAGACTTACGCTCGCCCCCACCCCCGCCCCAACCCCCATTTTCATTTTGGTTTTCGTTCTCTGGGCATTGTTAAATTCTGACCACTTCACTGTAATCCCTTAGCCGCTTTCCCCCACCCAACCTCCCTTTTCAAACATACATACAGGCCTTTATCTCTGTCTCACTGTCCCCCCCCCCCCCTCTCTCTCTCTCTCACACACACACACACACACACACACACACACACACACACACACACACACATTCACACACACTCCTACATACACAGACACACACGCACACACACGCACACACACACACATCTTTACTCTCTCACTCCTTCACCCCCCTCCCCTCTAAATACCAAACTATGCCATATCTATGTCTGTCTAATGTCCACTAGCGTCCAAATCCATTCTTGCGCGCAAAGCTGATAAAGGTTGTGAACAAATCCGCTTACGAATCTGCTATGCTCGATTGGGTGTACTCAACAGAGAGATAGAGATAGAGAGAGAGAGAGAGAGAGAGAGAGAGAGAGAGAGAGAGAGAGAGAGAGAGAC
>NW_004798052.1:194586-197368 GCF_000002075.1 Aplysia californica | reverse complement strand
TCTTTCTTTCTTTCTCCCCCCTCCCCCCTCCCCCTAGGAAAAACCGTCTATCCCTGCTCCATTCCTGTATCTAATTACAGTTGTGTACACAGGGAGGAAAACAATCACAGAAGTGCTCCAAAATGGCAGCACGTTAAAGGTCACAGGTCACAGATCCAGGAAAAGACAACTGAGATTATTTGAACATTTTGTAGAGCAATTAACTTGAGAAATTGGTACTGTGTGGAAGAGGGAATTAGAAGATGGAGAACAACATTCACAAATGGCTTGGGCAGCTTTGTGATAAACATCCTAATCAGAAAAAACCCTGAGATGATCAGGGGGACTGATAACAGAAGAAATGGGGTACTATGATCGTCAATGTCTGCCCCAGACCTTACACCCAAAGAAGAAGACACAATTATGATTCAAGGCCTGATCTGAAGACTGCCTTTTTCTGACAAACATGTATTGTCCCAAACTGGGTAAAGTGATATTGTAGAGATCTCGTGGTCTTGATTTGTTATTTGGTAAGTACATTGCTTACAACTGTATAAGATCATATGAGAGCGCGGGACACATGAAACATGTTCAGTTTGGTAGGAATGTTGATTTTTGCCCAGGTGGTGGCCGAAGCCTACTCCAAGGCGACCACTAAGGGATCTTTAACGCAGGCAACTTGGACACTGGATCTTCGAGTTTTTTGCCCTTAACCAAAAAGGCTTGGTATTAGATCTTATCTACCATAAGAACAGGGGTGCGATTTAAAGACAGCAGTAAGAAGGAACCAAGTAGTAGCAGTAGAAAGGCTGCAGAAAGAGTCAAGGGCCCAGAGGAGGGAGCAAAGGGGGTGGGTGTGGGGGCAAAACGAGGAGACGAAAGCAGACGACAGAACGTGGTTAGAGCGCAGGAAAAGGAGGTGAAAGGATATACTTTTAGAGAAGAATATCTTCTGTCGCTGTCAGGTTTCGAACCTGGGACCTATTGAATGAGAGGCGAACACCTTCACCTCTCGACCACGAGAGCTCCCTTTCGTGGTCTGTGAGTTGGTTTCTTCTTTTAGTTTAGTTGTATGTAGAGGTGACCATGGGCTCTCAGTCGGTCCGTACAGCATACGCCGATGTAGGTCAAACATAAAGATAACGACGAAGTCCCTGTCCACGCCATCGCAAGCAGAACCTCGGAGTTCTGTTCCCGTGTGGAAATAATTTTTATGGAGGTTCTTAGTGTTTCTGCTGGGACGTTGTAGTTCTCTTAGTCCGGGTTGGCCCTAACAGGCGGGGTCGAAGCCTGCCTTCTAAATGGGCGTAACGCACTTACATTGGGAAAAAAGGGTTAGCACTTGCACATTCAAGTAAACTAACTCTAACTACACTTTAGCACTGAAGTATACTTGCTCTTACTCTACCTGGCTCGGTCTTACCAGTGGCATTAGTGAGGAATGATGACAAACATCATCAGCACCTATTTTAGAAGCACGACATAACTTTTCTCCTGGCTGCAATACGGTATCTACGGAAAATGAAGCCTAAGACTAGTGTTTTCAGGTTTTTGAGTTTTGGGGCGTGGACAGTTGAGGTTATGCTGTCGTTTTGGTCACAAAGTGTAAAGATACCACTTATCTCGATAACAGCTCAGGCGGGGAAAGTTAAATATCGCCAATCCAAGTCCTTTACGAGTATTCCAACACCCCAGACAATACTCTTCTCTGAAAGTGGTTCAAAGCAAACGTTCCCACGGCTTGCTATTTGGATTCCTCAAAGGTTTTTGGGATATCCAAATCTGACTCGAATTAGCGCCAAGACTTAGCCATTTTCGATTCCCCTAGAACTCTAGAATAGTATAATGCGAACCTGGTCTTTGAATATTCACGGCCGAGGGCATCCATACCTTAACCCTAACGGGACAGGTTTAGGATTAGAGCCGTGGATTGTGGTAGACTAGTACACCGTCAAATAAAACTGTTTGTCACACTGGTCACGTGGGCGGTAGACCGTCAGATAGTACATAAATCTCGCGGCAGACCATTGAGTGGATTGGCACCTAAAAGAGGGTGAAAGCGGGAATGAAAAAAGAGGGCTATAGGAGAAGATCTTCCTGGCTCGGTCTGTGCTACGTCACCACAGCTGTACAAGGTTAATTCGATGCCCAATGTTTGAGGAAAGTTCGTAAAGCTAACTATAGGCTTTCGGATCAGGGGAAACAGTTTGTTTATCAAGATCGATCTAATAAGAGGTTTCAGCGGCATCAGAGAACTTTTGAAAGGTACGAAACGGTCGAAAAATGCTTTTTCTCCTCCCCCCCCCCACCCTTCTACGATTCTTATCTCTCTTCAACTCTTTTTTCACGTTTCCTCCCACCCTTCTATAAATTTTTATCTGCCTTCTGCTTTTCCTCCCTCCCAATCTTTTCCTGTCTCATTTCTATCAATTACTAACACTTTCACTACCTCTCATGTTCCCTCTTTTCAGGGTTCCCCAAGATTCATGTTTTTCTTTCTGGCACACCCCAAATATCGATTCTGACTACGGATCTATGCTGATTGGCTTGTGTAATGAGCAAAACTTTTCGATATCGCATTGATTGGAACAGTCCTATTTTCTAGGCAGAGTAAACACTTAGGCTCCTAGGGCGTACCGGAGGACTGGAAGGCAGAGCTGTGTACATTGGCGTTCGGAGAGGGAGTGATATTGTAGAGCAGGCCAACGATGAAATGGCTACCCATTACCCGCTTCTCTGTCTGTCTGTCTGTCTGTCTGTCTGTCTGTCTGTCTGTCTGTCTGTCTGTCTGTCTGTCTGTCTA
>NW_004798052.1:186270-194422 GCF_000002075.1 Aplysia californica | reverse complement strand
TCTTTCTTTCTTTCTCCCCCCTCCCCCCTCCCCCTAGGAAAAACCGTCTATCCCTGCTCCATTCCTGTATCTAATTACAGTTGTGTACACAGGGAGGAAAACAATCACAGAAGTGCTCCAAAATGGCAGCACGTTAAAGGTCACAGGTCACAGATCCAGGAAAAGACAACTGAGATTATTTGAACATTTTGTAGAGCAATTAACTTGAGAAATTGGTACTGTGTGGAAGAGGGAATTAGAAGATGGAGAACAACATTCACAAATGGCTTGGGCAGCTTTGTGATAAACATCCTAATCAGAAAAAACCCTGAGATGATCAGGGGGACTGATAACAGAAGAAATGGGGTACTATGATCGTCAATGTCTGCCCCAGACCTTACACCCAAAGAAGAAGACACAATTATGATTCAAGGCCTGATCTGAAGACTGCCTTTTTCTGACAAACATGTATTGTCCCAAACTGGGTAAAGTGATATTGTAGAGATCTCGTGGTCTTGATTTGTTATTTGGTAAGTACATTGCTTACAACTGTATAAGATCATATGAGAGCGCGGGACACATGAAACATGTTCAGTTTGGTAGGAATGTTGATTTTTGCCCAGGTGGTGGCCGAAGCCTACTCCAAGGCGACCACTAAGGGATCTTTAACGCAGGCAACTTGGACACTGGATCTTCGAGTTTTTTGCCCTTAACCAAAAAGGCTTGGTATTAGATCTTATCTACCATAAGAACAGGGGTGCGATTTAAAGACAGCAGTAAGAAGGAACCAAGTAGTAGCAGTAGAAAGGCTGCAGAAAGAGTCAAGGGCCCAGAGGAGGGAGCAAAGGGGGTGGGTGTGGGGGCAAAACGAGGAGACGAAAGCAGACGACAGAACGTGGTTAGAGCGCAGGAAAAGGAGGTGAAAGGATATACTTTTAGAGAAGAATATCTTCTGTCGCTGTCAGGTTTCGAACCTGGGACCTATTGAATGAGAGGCGAACACCTTCACCTCTCGACCACGAGAGCTCCCTTTCGTGGTCTGTGAGTTGGTTTCTTCTTTTAGTTTAGTTGTATGTACAGGGCGACCAGAAAAAAAAATTGTTGATAAATCTGCTGAGAAGAAAAGTACAAATACCCGAGTTTGCTAAAGAATGTGGGACTTCCATCCTAATTTATTATGTTAAAATTACAACAGGCCCCTGCACTCTGAGAGTTAGAGAAGTGGAACCAAAGAAAGTTACATATGTTTTAGTAAGGCACAATCTGACACACTGAGTGATATTGACAATCATGCGTTTTAGACTGATCAGGGAAAATCTCTCTCGTTCCCTCCGTGAAGCTTCTCTCAAGTCCTACATATTTTCGAATGTTTTTCCACACACTTTGTCCTTCCAGCACCCCGAAAGGTGAAAAAACTAGTGGACTCGAATCAGTTTGGGGTACATTTGGGCTCAGTTCCACGATTCGATTGACTGTCCTGTTACCAAAATGGTTGCTGATCAAGCGCAGAAAGTTATGGAGACATGAGGAACAACCCCATCTTGCTAAAAGTTCTGGTTCTGATTCTGTTTTCCTTTATTCCCCAAGATAGTTTAAGACTTCTCAAGAACTTTTGATACGATTACGAGCTGTCGGCCAGAGCTCACTGTAAAGGGGTGCTGATGTTCATAGGGAAAGAAAAAAAGGCCACGTGATGCCCTGGTTGCTCTTCGCTGCCCACACTATATTCTTCTGAATACCCCGGCCTTTATCGTACAGTTTGTCGGGATTTGCTGATCCCCTATAAAGATAGTTTTTAGTATTCACACAGTCTTTGGTGTAGAAATAGGCGTCATCAGAGAACCAGAGCCGTTGGATAAAAGTTTCATTGAATGTGAATTGTGGGAAATTAAATAAATCGACGCTGAACGCAATAACAAGACAAGACAGACAACTGATGTGGTTGTAAGTTGTGCTCTTCCACAAACTGGGATCGGTAAAACTGTCATGTTAGAAGATAAAATAGGTAACAGATGTTCAGACAAAACTTTCTGAGAAAAAGTCCCGAAGTTTTGCTGTAATGTTAATTAGATCCATAGACTTGTATCTCAATTTCCTGGATCGTGGAATCTGGCCTATTTCCAGTACAGTAAGGACAGTACTTTTTCCACTAAATTTGGAGTCAAACGAAGGGCAAGGCGGGAAAACTGCCGTGTGCACTCGACAAAAGTGAGACACGTTTCGCCCTTCATTTGATCACAATGGCTCTACCCAAGGTGCGCACTTAATTGTCGCAGCGAAATTCTTTTTAAATGAAGAGCGAAGAGCAGCGTCATGACCGTGCGCGATCTAGGGATACAGGTCAATGGTTAAGTCAAATGTTTCTGCGAGCCTTCTTTCTCTTCTGTTAAGAGTCCAAACAAAAATTAGACCAATGTTTGCTGCCACGAATAAACGATGATGTCTCAGACGATGTAATTAGCGATAATGATCAGGACCTGAAGAGCCTTTTAGTATCTTCTGCAATTACTGGTGCGGTTCCGTTGCTGTTGCTGTTATTATTGCATTACAGCTGCCCCCTCTGATCGTGCTAAAAACGATGATAATGATCCTTATTATGAAATGCGTTATTTACCTCGTGTCTACTTTGTTCCCCCAATAAACGCCCCTTCAGCCTTTCCATAGGGGTCGGACATATCCCTCAGTCCCACCCCCTCCACCACAACGGGACGACCAAACTTTGAAGCTTAATCGTTTTCTGTGTCCCTCGATTATCAAAGACATGCTAAAAAATGACTTGGGGATGGCTTCTAAAAAATAATAGTGCTAGTGTACAGGCTCCTAAACTATGCTAAAAGATTTGACATGCAAAGTGTTCTCGTGTGTAACCCCTTATAAACTCAAGGTGTAATTTTGTTTTTCTAGCAATACTTGTATTTCTAAACACCTACTGGAAACAAAGTACAAAGCGAAAGAATGGTTTAGTGTAAACGCATTTGAATCACCTTCGTAATATTCTGTTCTTATTTTTTCTTCGGATCTAAAAAAATGAACCCTTTGTAATGCCAATTAATTTATGACTCTTATTGTAACATGTCCGGGGCTTAAGGCTCAGAACAAAGAGCCAAGACAGGCGCCTGTGCTTTAAGAGTTAGAGAAGTGGAACCAAAACCGCCACACAGAAAGTAAGTGTTCTTTCTTGTTTAGCCGCAATCACATACGTACCTCCTTTTTCCCTACGACAATTGGCGAGGACCCTGCTCAAAATGTACTATAGGGCCCCTAAAGACTTGCTTGACCAGTCGTCCCGTTGCCCACAGTAACTCCTGGACAATATTGGTATAACGAATGCTTATAGTGACCGGTGGTCAGTGGCTTCGGTCATTCCTTCGTTTGGCCAGCCACTGAAGATCAAGTGTGTGTTTCGTCGCTCTCATAAACTTGTTGGAAGCACACTTAAACTTCGAAAATGGCAGAACTTGATCTTGTCAACCGTGATCCCAACAACATCAATGACCATCTCAAGGTAAGATGTGAATACTAGCATTATAACTCTCGGTGTCTCACCTAAAGCGTTGAAATATGTTCAAAGTTGTATAGGTTGAACGCCCTTTGCAAAACTCTTAGGCTATTTAAAAAGTAGGACCTCCGAATTTAACATCCATCTCCGATAAGATCAGGCACAACGAGAAAATTCAGAAAAAATACCTTTCTCATGAAAACAACGTCAGGCCGAGCTGAACTTCGATCCTCTAACCCCGTAATCTCACGATTGGTAGCCTAACCACTAGACTACTGACACCAGCTAAAAATGTATAAGGGCAAGTCCTCTGTTTATGACTTCTGTCTAGAAATTAATATTTGTTATCCACACCTTTTACGCCCCATTCGTCCCCAAATTACACCTGCCCTTAGTAACAAAGGAGGGGCTCTTTCTTCATCTCTGACGAGCTCAATTATATTTACTTATTTCAATTTGTCTACGGACTACATGGTTCTTGACACAATTTTTATATGCTATCGTATAAAGCTGATGAGTTCTTCAACAAATTTCCCCTCTCACCTCTAATAGCAAGTTCACAAACACAAACGCGCATTATCTACTTTTTCGTCGTAAACTACGAAAGAAGGAAAGGTTTATGCTCTCCAAGAGAAATGAAGACAGCGACAATATTAAGTAAATTGATTTATGAATCCATTTATTTATTACTTGGGTCCAATTGTACAATCCAGCGTGCACATTTTCGTTTTCAATGAGGCCAAAGCGATTTTGGAATATACATGCAAGTGCCGTGTTGGATGGTGAGGTAAAAGAATGTTGAGTTACAGCCTGACAAAGAGAGGCGACAAGAACATGGCAGCAATAACTTAATGATAACCGTACATCAGTGTGCGCACAGTAAACTGTCATCTACTACACATTGATGTTAATGGATTTTCAAGCACAGCATTAACACCAGAGACACAAGTTGAGGAGCTATTACAGCATTATGTTGGAGACTGTACCGTTTTAGTGATCAGTTTGAAAAGAATTGAGTACAACGTGTATGTTTTAATGACTTCGAAGGTTACACCAACAAAACATAATACCTTATATCACGATACTATACAGATTATATGACGCAATGCCCTATTTTATTATTGGGGGGGGGGGGGTAGAGCTGGAGACAAACATGTCTTGAACCGCCCCCACCCCTTTCATCTCCCCCACCTCGTATACTGAAAACATCGGCTCTGTGCCGAGATCAACACGGCCTGCTCTCGAAACGTTTGATAGTCCTTGACTTATGAGGTTCTTTTTTCAAAATAATGAGATGAGTCGAAGACATCTAGATCTAGTTCCCATAAAACCATGCAAAATAATGTCAAAAATTAATACTTAGCTTTCAAATATTCAGTACAAGGTTTTAAAAAATCCACTTTACCCATAGAGCTTTTAATGATGCTGCAAACGTGATTTCTCGATTATGATGCAAATAAATCGGTCTTATCGTCACTTTTGGTTTTGTAAACTCTTTTTAGCTCCGCGGAGATTTGAAAGGCGCACTTATTTATTGCGCAGTGTGTCTGTAGTCGTTCTTCGTGCTGCGCAGTGCGCGTCTGTAGCCTATCTATCATTCTACAGTTACATGACGGTATGAAAAGATGTAACATGAAAACAGAAAGTGTCTTTTCTACTTTGAGCCCCACACAGTAAGCTGGATGTTCTATGGTTTTACCTTGTGCTGATTTCAACAGAAGAAAAAAGAAAAGTTATATTATACTTTATACCGTACCACGACTCAGTCTAACAGACAGGAAATTATAGTAAGATTGGTCTCTCTGACAACTAAACATAACTTTTTACAAGTATCCTTCGTTGCAACAGAAAAACGCCTACTGGTCTCCTCTTTGCTAAGTTCAAATATAACAGTAACAGCGAATTCCTGTAGTCGTGCTAAATATTTTAAAGGCTAAGTTTGTTCAGGTCATATTCAATGCTTTGAAAGACTAGCGAAATGCGTTGGTGCCAGATTAAAACAAGTAAAACCGACATAAACTTTAAAAAAAGCCTGGAGTTTTCGATCAATGGCCATACCAGAAAGTTTTTATCTTTTTAAGCAGCTCATCATCACTGGTAGGAAACTAAACATAGTGAGACTAAGATAAGCCTCTCTGTCCCTTTAGTATACATGCAGGGATTGCCCCCCAGGTCCATGCTCAACGTCATATTTTGTTTGTTCTAGGTCACCTTCGAAGATGTGCTGGCTGAACCCGAGGGCAACCATGCCATGGACTGCGTGTGGAGCAACTCTTACAAATGCTTCAACTGCTGCAAGAAACTGTGCTACACCCTGATGACCCTGTGCTGTGGCATCTGCATCGCCGCTGGCTGGGGCTGTGAGTTCGCCTACATCGCCTTTGTCCACATCTGGTACGTCACGCCATGCTTCAAGTGCTTGGAGCTCAACTGCGGATGTCTGCAGAAGCTGTGGGGAATGATTATCCATTGCTACTACGATCCTATCTTTGAGGCCTGCGCTCTGTGCTTCTCAGCCTTCAAGAAGGGCTAAACCCAGCGGGAATGAGGAGCACACTTATGCGTGCATAGAAATGTCATGCACGGGCGCATACAGAGATGCCGGCGTTTCGAGGACAAGGAATGGCGGATTGTTTTACCTTGTTGCCGTGTTTCGACTCATAACTCATTCTTATCCGTGTTTTTTAAAGGATGCAGATCTCTATATTGCTTTGCAATACGCACCCGAAGAGGATTACAGCAAGGAAATTAATCCGCAAAAAATAATATCCAAATTCACAAAAGAACTCTTTCAATTTTGGCAAAATCTTTTGGCTATCTGATCAGACTAACGTTGTCTCATGAGAAATATTTGTACAACACTCAATTATTCCGAAATTCTGAAGTATATAATTTATTTATCAAATAAAAGTATTCGCTATGTACTATAAGTCTTGTACATTTGCCTCTGTTTATTATTAAAAACATATATTATTGTTATAACATGATGTAAATAGAGCCTTTGTACATAAATGACTTACTCTGTCCTTTTGTTTGTTGAAGTGGAGTGAAAAATAAACAATATCGGGACTACAGTCTTTAAACACACTTCTCTTTAGAAGCTGTCAAAACTACCTTATAAGGAGAAAGACGCTTCACGCTATTCAAAACTCATCTTGTCTCAATGTATTCGTATTAGCACATTTCTGGTAATATCAACTTGGTTTGACAACCACTTGCTGAGCTCTTTGAAAACTGCTCTCTTTTCAAACCTTTTTTCTGATCCGATTTATTAAATATCGTAATTGTAGACGTTTTACGCATCCATCGACACAATTTAGATAATTTAGGAGACTGGTTGCTTCGACTGTACTGAACGTTTAGTTTGGTGGTCAAATTCGAAACAACGGCACACTAATGGTGCGTTTGAATGTCTCTGATTAAAACATGTTTTAGAAATATCTATTTTTGAGTTTAGGAGTAATGTAGCTGATTTGATAGCAGTTTATGTAAGCCAGGTCATTTGTTTTTCAAAAAGTTCACTACTCTGAAAACCTTTGGATTGTGCTCCTTCAATGGTATTTTTTTTAGATGATACCAAAGAGATTCTAGACAATAAACGAACCACATCGAACGGACGGGACAGTCATGAGCCAGTCAATACTGTTAGAGTTTTGAATTTCTTTCAAAATGTAGATTTTTTACGCCTCTATCGACACAATTTACATCATTTAGGAGGTGGGCTTCAACCGTGTCTGTCATGGTCACTCAGGCTGAGAGGAATACAACATCCCATCAGAACAACTTAACTACACGATAAAAGTTCTCCCCATACAGGAATCGAACTCAGGTGTTCTGCACGCAACGCCGAAATGCCTAATCACTGTACTACGAGCACCGGTTACTACGTGCCCATACTCTTTACCTAGTATATTCTTATTGGGGAAATCTGGAGACAATAAAGATGGCAGCCCAGATGAAGGAAAATGGAAAATTTTACCGATGTGTAAGTAAACATTTTGGCAATGAAGTAGGTCCACACAGATGAGATAAAAGCTTGAAGTGAAAACGTATGTTTCATTGTGGGAGGTAAATGAGAATTTATACAACTGGAAAAAGCATCATCATCGCAACTAAAACACCAGAGCGCTCAGCGCTAATTCTCTATAATCCGAAATGGATGTGGAGCAAGGTTATTTACAAATAACCTTTAGCAAAGGAACATTGTGGAAAATAATACTTCCACAAAAACACGCAAGGATAAAAATTAGATACAAGACAAAGGAATGACTTTGTATAACGCCCGGCCCTACTGCAAAGTAGGCTCTGGGCGCTGTAAATGTATCATTCCCCCTTCATATCCCGTAACATTCAGAAAGATTCTCTGCTTCCTGGGAAGCATGTAGTGCATGCAGTCGTTATAAGGGCACTCAAAGGCCAATTTACAGCCAACGTCTTTTAGCATCTTATCTGAGTACCCATTTTCACCACTGTAAAATAAGGAAATTTGTGTTGTTTTTTTCCAGGGACATAGCACTGTGCACAGACCGGGATTCGAATGTGTGTCTCTCTGGCTGCAAATCTTGCAACCGAACCATTTTGCTACAAACATTACACAAGGAATCTATCTTCTTCTCCTCCTCCTCCTCCTCCTAGTTCCTCCTCCTCCTCCTCCTCCTCCTCCTCCTCCTCCTC
>NW_004798052.1:176594-184208 GCF_000002075.1 Aplysia californica | reverse complement strand
TGTGTGTGTGTGTGAGACGCCTGTATGAAATTTGATTACGTCATTTGTCACACCTTGTCACCTTGTCGCACCTTGTCCTCAGTGTTGGGTCACTACAGTCGGAACATGTCCATCTCTGCCTCCCCCCCCCCTCTTCAGGATCCATCCCAGAGTCTGTCTGCTTACAGTCTCCATCATAATCTGGTTGGAGATCCGTCGGAGCGGTCCGCACGGGTGGCTGTGTTTCCTTCTCCTCTTTGGATTCCCTTCTTCTTCAATCTACCAAGGGTGTCGGAACTGCTATCTGCCTTATTCTTTCCCAAATTTTCCCTTACAGCAGTTAGGACGGTTGGTGGATCCAGTGTCAAATCCCCCCCCCCCTTTTGCTTCTCAAGCCAGCTTGTCTGCTCTCTCGTTGCCAGTTACCCCTGCGTGGCCCGGGCAGAAGATCAGGCCACTCTTTCCAGGCTGCTCTCCCTGATCGTAGCCTTCCAGTCCACATACAGCATCCCTTTCTGTACCTTCTGTAGTGTGCTCATAGAGTCAGTAATGATTACTGCTCGCTCATGGCTTGTGTTCTTGATCTAGTGTAGAGCGTCACTTATGGCTTTTATCTCCATACACATATTGGATGTTGTCAGTGCAGTTGCTCCACTTTGCTCTTTCACAACTACGCCATCAACTCTGAAGGCCCAGCCCGATTTGACTCCTCTGTTGACTGATCCATCCGTGAAGATCACAGCATCTCCATGTTCGCTATGCTCTTCTATTAGGGTTTCAATTTCAGCGTTTGTAGCTCCAAGTGGCCACTCGCAACATTCTCCACTCAATTACGTCATTTCTCCCTCCCAAACCGCCTATAGCTTGTTCACTTTCGTCTTTTAAAAATGATGACTAAACGTCTTAATTTATCTCTGAGATTGTACACTATCAGCAAGGGCCTACAATTATATCACAAAAAGTAGTCAGTTGGAACTAATACTTTGCGAGTGGTCGCAAAATGGGGGAGTTGGAAACGGGGTGATGAGGGGTCGAGAATAAGGTTTATGTGGAAGGTTTGTTTGTTCAGGGTATGAGGTATATGAGACGACAAATCCTACCTATAGTCCAACGAAAAAGCCAAAGACGATCTCAGGGTAGGCAGAGAAGGGGTTAAGTACTTTCTATTGAAATACTAGTTCACTCACGGAGCGGTCGGGCATTGAGGTGGGAGGGGGGGGGGTGGTGGCTTGGTAAATGGGGAAATCGAGGGATCTGGGGGAGTGAGAGGTCGGGAATTGAGAAATTTTTTCAGGGATACTCGGTATACGAGACGATACATTTTATCCATAGTCCGAGACAGTCTTGGGACGGGCAGCGAAAGAGTTTAAGTATAATTTGATTGCCATGGGCTGTTTGTCGTTAACAGTTACTTTATTCCCTCCTCAAAAATTGATACCGGATGAATAATTGTTCAACCTCTTTTGAGACGTTGCCAGTTTTACCTCCTTTCTCTTTTCTTCTCCCATCTATCTCTATCTTCTAATGTCTTTAATCTTGTTAGCCCTCTCCTTTCAATACCTTCTCTCACACTCTGTCTTTCTTTCTTTTACTTTCCTCCTCCTCTCTCTCTCGTACTCTCTTTTCCAGGTTCTCTTTCGCTCTCCCTCCTGCCCCCTCTGCCTTCTCTCACACTCTCTTCTTCTTCTTCCCTTTCCTTCTCCCTCACTCTCTTACTTTCTCTTGACTTTTTTTGCACTCTCTCTTATTTTCCTCCCCCCTCCCCTTCTCTCTCTCACTCACTCTCCCCTCCCTCTCTCTCTTGCTCTCTCTCTCCCTCTCTCTCTCCCTCTCTTTCTCTCTCTCTCTCTCTCTCTCTTTCTCCCTCTCTCTCTCTCTTATTTTTCTCCCCCCTCCCCTTCTCTCTCTCACTCACTCTCCCCCTCTCTCTCGATCTCTCTCTCCCTCTCTCTCTCCCTCTCTCTCTCTCTCTCTTTCTCCCTCTCTCTCTTATTTTCTCTCCCCCCTCCCCTTCTCTCTCTCACTCATTCTCACCCCCCTCTCTCTCTCTCTCTGCACCCCCCTCTCTCTCTTTCTAAGTCTGTCTGTCTGTCTGCCTGTCTGTCTGTCTGTCTGTCTGTCTGTCTGTCTGCCTGTCTGTCTGTCTTTATCTCCACCCCTCCTATTCTCTCTCTCTCTCTCTCTCTCTCTCTCTCTCTCTCTCTCTCTCTCTCTCTCTCTCTCTTTTCCGTCTGAAGGAGAGCAACATATATTTTCCCCTACTAATCCGATCTACGCTAAGACCTTGATTAGGATTTTGCAACGCATTAGCTTCACCGGGGTTGCCAGCGGTTTCTGGAAGAAACATTGCTACCGTGAAAACATAAGCTGGACAACGGTCACCTTTGGTGTCATTACCTTGCTGGTCATTTCATTAAGCAACAAGGCACAGTCTGGAAATTGGTAGAAGGGAATCTGATCTGCCACAATGGCTGAAATTGACCTTGTCAACCGCGACCCAAACAACATTAACGACCATCTCAAGGTAAATTCATACAAACGTGTATAAAAAATATGGACTACTAACTCACTGCATTTGTCTCATTCCCAGTATTGTTTTTATATTGGATGAAACCAGTCATCGAAACAAATCCGCAACGAATCATATCTATCTATCTATCTATCTATCTATCTATCTATCTATCTATCTATCTATCTATCCATCCATCCATCCATCCATCCATCTATCCATCCATCCATCCATCCATCCGTCTGTCCGTCAGACTGTCTGTCTGTCTGTCTGTCTGTCTGTCTGTCTGTCTGTCTGTTTGTCTGTCTGTCTAAAACAACAACGGTAGTATCGTTTCAACTGTTGTTGTTCAACAATTTCTTTAGAGCAACTTCCTCTCCTGTGGAGTAGAGAGTTCATGAAGAGGGTAATTATAACGGTATTTAGAAGCAAACTAATTTCGGCAGGCCTGGTCTTCTATCCTGTCTACACATCCTGGCAATTGGAGCAGTCATTGCATGGTATATAACATATTTTAAACAAGATTGTGAAAAATTGGCAGATTAATCTTAATTGAAATATAAGCACAAATTTCTTTTGGTATGTTAATGAAATGTCAGCAAACTTAATATTTGTACCTAGTTACGTATGCAATCATTTATTGGTGTTCCTTTAAAAAATATGTTTCACTGTTACGTCTTTGCTTTTAAAAGCACTGACGTCATTATTTAATAGCTTTTGAAACAATATTCGATTTGAGCATCATCGCAATATGTATACCGTATTTTTAAATAAAAGTCTACTTTGAAACATAGTAACTGCACTTAAAGAGTTTATAATTTTTTGTCTTTGGTTTATGAAAGTTTCACACCGAGGTGGCTGGCGTGTGCGAGCTGTGCCAATTTCTCTAACTGAAGTGAGGCCAAGCCCTTGGTGAAATTGTTAATTTTTATGTCATGTTAGACTTTTCAAGAAACTTATGTCTTTTTTCCGTTGATTTATAGGTCACCTTCGAAGATGTGTTGGCTGAACCCGAGGGCAACCATGCCATGGACTGTGTGTGGAGCAACTCTTACAAATGCTTCAACTGCTGCAAGAAACTGTGCTACACCCTGATGACCCTGTGCTGTGGCATCTGCATCGCCGCTGGCTGGGGCTGTGAGTTCGCCTACATCGCCTTTGTCCACATCTGGTACGTCACGCCATGCTTCAAGTGCTTGGAGCTCAACTGCGGATGTCTGCAGAAGCTGTGGGGAATGATTGTCCATTGCTACTACGATCCATTCTTTGAGACCATGGGCCTTTGTTTCTCTGCCTTCAAGAAAAGCTAATCTAGTAAGGCAGTGATCAAGAGTCTCGTGACAGTAATGCTGTGTTTATGAGGCTTGACTCAATGGTGGAAAGGGTTCAAGGTTGCAGTTTTTAAACCTTCTGTAACGCGAAAGTCACGGAATAAAAAAGTCAATTTGTCACATCAAGACATGACTTAACATGACAACCTCTTTAAAAAAACAAACTAACAAAACCATGTATAAACTACAGTGACTTGAAACATAAAAAAACGTTTCAGAAAATTGTTTTAAAGCGGAACTTTCGCCATATTTATCCCCAATTTACCTATTTCGAAACTGCCTTTTGCATATATCGCAACATTTCTAGATGCCCTGAAAATGTCTTGATAATCTACATCTTGTACATTAAAACAACTGTGATATGATCGCAAGTCTGTGTACCAGTATATAGATTATGTGTGTGTACATACCTGTTGTTATAGGTATATAAATGGAATTCCAAAAGTACTACTTTGTTGTTTTCTTTTATATGGCATACAATTGAACCATTTTACTCATGGGGCCTTGACAGGCCACATTCTATTTTTATTGTAAACTTTACACCTCTACGAAACTCTTTTTATGTTTTATATTCGAAAGTCGTTTCGTTATGATTAGAGGACTTGCCTTTTACTCGATTGTGAAGGCATTAGGCTCCTGTGCAACGGATCCAAGCTTGAACCCATGACTAGACACGGGGTGCGGGTTTTGAGATTTTGTTTTGTCATTCCATTACTTATCCACCGCGAGCTGTTCACATACACTATGCCCTAAAAGCAAGTGCTTTAAGAGAGAGTAAAATCTGGGGGTTTTTTGTTGGTTTTTTTTTTTTTACAATTGGTCCTATTTCATGTACCTTTAAAATTCAGAATTCGAATTTCGACATAATATGTTTTGTCCACATGCAACCTATACTCCAGATCAAGAAACTGCAATATTTTACAAATATTAAAATGTTGGGCTTAATACATTTCAACAGCTGGCCAATATTATGTTTCTGGCGGCGATAGAGGGTCAGTATAATGGAAGCCCGTCTTAAGAATGGAGTATATAAAAAGTTTGACTGGAATATGTAACTTGAAAAGTATATTATTTAAAAATGAACAGAAGCTACTTCCAATTCATTTCTCCCTCGTTTGAGAGGTGTTGAGATTGAAACAGAAGAATGGTGGGGCACATAGAGGTGAAAGTTCACACTAAGGCCTGCAGACTCTTTTCTCATAATTGCTCTTCCTTTTTTCAAACTTCATTCATCTCTTCAAGCTGTTCTGTAATTTTATATCATGCTATCATTTCTCTGTTTCATTCCAACTTGCTTGCTTTGTTTTCATATTCATTTTCGTAGTCTTTCACTTTATTCCTAGCAGTTCCTGTGGTTTAAGCTTTTGAAAGCGACGTTCCCACGAAAAAAGGTAAATGCAAATATGATAATTTTAGGGAGGAAAAAGCTTAACATCACACGGAAGAGACAAATACATGTTTTAGTGACATGGTTCTACCAGATGTTTCCTTGGGCCATTTGCAGATATCCAGATAAAAAGAACAAAATATGACAGATGGTTCAAAGCCTCTTGTGCTTTCAATGCTTCGAGTATCCGTGAGTCTTGGATCATCTTATTTTTTTCATGTTAGTGTTTTTTACACACCCATTGACACAATTTAGATCATCCAGGAGGCTGACTAAGAGAGATGCAATGTCCTCACAGAAAGAAGACAAAATTTCTTCCACCACAGGAATCAAAGTCAGGTCTTATGCTGCGATACCACAGAAGCTGTGGTAACCATTTACTTGTCGGTACCATCATGACTAATGGTAGCCCCTGGTGCATCCCTCGTCACACTCCGTTCCTCTCTGACAATCGTACACTTCGTTTTTCGTGTACAATTCTAATTAACAGCAGTTGCATTTATAGAGTGCATATCTGCGACCTACTGCATGCATTCTAATTATTATAACCACAGTAGAACCTAGAACACTCTTTTGAGACATTCTCGACTTTCCGGGAAGCACACAGAGCAAGCAGTCCTCAAACACTAACAAACTGACAAGATCTTTCGTCTTCTATGACCTATTACCTACTCATACTTAGGTGAAGTGAGGAGAATTAGTGTAAAGTGCCTTTTCCAAGGACAAAAGATCGCGCTCTTAAAAATGATTTGAACCTGTGACCATCTGGTTGGGAGTCCAACAGCTTATCCACTAGACCAGTGACGCCAATTACTGAATTACTTAGATATTAATATACACACATATACCACATTTGCAGCAAGCTACACCAAAATAGCCAGTTTGTAAATCAGTCTTTCAGGCACTAGAAATTTCGAAACTACTGACTAGAGTGTGAAGATAATCTTCCACATTTTTAGTATTGAGACCGGATGCACTGTCAAATATAATTACGAGGGTCGTTCAAAAAGTTTTGCCTCCTCTTCAATAACTTCTAAACTATCCAAGATATCTTCATGAAATTTGTACACAATTGACACCAGGAGAGAGTGGATGAGATCATCCAAGCAAACCGGTGGATCAAAGTAAGAGATGTCAGTAAAATGCCAGGGATTTCTGAAGGGAGTGATCTGTGTATTATCCATGATGTGTTGGGTTACAGGAACGTGTGTGCACGGTGGGTTCCCCACATGTTGTCACCCGAGCGGGAATTGAACCGAAGTCAAGTTAGTGATGAACTCCTGGCTCGTTATACCGATGAAGGTGAAGCTTTCTTACGTCGTATAGTTACAGGAGACGAGACTTGGGTACACCATTATGACCCAAAGAACAAAAGACAATCGAAAGAATACAGGCACACTGGCTCACTTAGCCCTAAGAAGTTGTTTCATCTGCAAAGAAAGTGCTTATGACTGTGTTTGGGACTGCGGTGGTCTGGTTAATATGGAATTTTTGGAACAGGGCTCCACTTTCAACTCTGAACGATATATTGAGACCCTGAGAAAAATTAGAGCACGTCTGCCACGAGTTCGGCCCGGAAAAAATGCAATTTTGCACCACGACAATGCCCGTCCACACACGAGTCGACAAACTCAAGATGCCATGAAAAGTCTCAGATTTCAAGAGACCTCACCTCACCCATCATACAGTCCAGACCTTGCTCCATCTGACTTTTATCTTTTTCCTAAGTTGAAGGAGCACCTCAAAGGAAAACGTTATGCGATGACGATGAAGTTCAAGAAGATGCGCGTCGCTGGTTCAGAGAAAAACCACATGAATTTTTCGACGACGGCATGCGACAACTTATTCGACGTTGGCGAATCTGCATCGACACAGAAGGCGACTATGTTGAAAAGTAAAGGTACTTTCATGTAGCAGACATCCTAAGCGTTCATTTTGGTGTATACCTTTTGTATGTAGCATCAGTTATAAAGAAATTATGAACTTGGAGGCAAAAGCTTTTTGAACGACCCGTGTAGTTGACATCACTTAATATTTTCCCCTAACATGTCTCCCAGTAGCTCTGTCTGCAGCTTGAATTTAACGAAACCCCGTTGATGGCTTAAAGTACAGCCTGTGCCTAAAACAACGAAATTACTTTTTCAACAGAATATGGCTATTGATATGTGGGTGTTAGAGGGTCAGAAGAAAACGAGCTGTGGATATACCCCACTGGCATCTGGTGTACTGTTCGTCACTTCTCCGTTGCACACAGAAGACCACAGTTCCCCAGGATTTTTATCCAGTATGTCCATCTTTCTGAGCGGACCAGTCCGACGGATCTCCAACCAGATTATGAAGGAGACTGAAAGCAGACAGACTCTAGGATGGATCCTGAAGAGGTTGGGGGGGGGGGGGTGAGAGCAGAG
>NW_004798052.1:170747-174570 GCF_000002075.1 Aplysia californica | reverse complement strand
TCTATCTATCTATCTATCTATCTATCTATCTATCTATCTATCTATCTATCTATCTATCTATCTATCTATCTATCTATCTATCTATCTATCTATCTGGGCTGTAAGGGTTGAGGGTGAAACTTTAGACGCTCTCTGGCAAGCCAGCCTCAACCAAGTCAACTCCCCGTCCTTGTCGAGCAGCCTGGGGACCCCTGCTCTGTGCACAGGAGCAGGGGTTGGAGACAGAGCTCTGGCCAGGATTTACCATAGCATTGTGAGGTGCGATGTGAGCAACGACCCTTTCGATCGTCGAAGGGTCCGTACACATCCACCATTATGATACGTCTGGCGTCACAGCAGGCCAACCTGTTCATTCAGGAACTCACTGTTGACATCTTCTTCCCTCCCTCTCGTGGGAGCTCTACAGACGGGGCATGGTACCCACAGACTGCCAGATGACTCATCGTGAGATGTCTCCGCGGACCCAGAAGGCCTTGTAGCTGTAAGGAGTAGGCTGCCTGGAAACGGATGACGTCTCTACAGATATCTTGGCAAATGCTCGCTGACCCATGACTTGACGATACTCTGTCTGAGTAGATTTGGCCATCCTTTGGATTTTTCTGCTCCATGAACGGAAATGTTAATAGCAGATAGCCAGGAGACAGCAGGTGGCGGGGTTTGGGCTAACGCAAGCTACGCTTTGTGATTGTAGACGACTCACTGTGGAAGGAACGCGTTACCCCTTACTCAATGGGATCCCTTACTGGACTGCTCAGAAGATCACTGGTCATTGATTGCACTTTGTGGCTCCCATCTCTCACAACTAGAGTGCGGCTACACGCCCTATAATTGTCTACTATCCTAAGAAATCCCCCTGAAGGCTGATGGAAAACAGGACAGTGAACACTGCACCTTTGTTCTCTTGTGGCAAGATGTTTGGGCACAAGCCAGTGTCAGGATAAGATTACAACCTACCTGAGATCCTATAGGGATGCATAAAAGCCTTTACAACCCCCAAACCAATAGAATGCCTCTACGACAGATCAAGGGAGGCATTGCGCTGCCAAGAGAGAAATGCTCGCAGCTAAAAGGATTTTAAAACAACAACAACAACAACAACAACAACAACATCTGTCTACCTATCTATTTATCTATCTATATCTATATCTATATATCTACGCACACACACACTCACACACATACACACACATTACACACACACACACACAAACACACACACACACACACACGCACATATACAATGTGTGTATGTGTGTGTGTGTGTGTGTGTGTGTGTGTGTGTGTGTGTGTGTGTGTGTGTCGCGATAAAATTTGAGGAAAAAAGTGACAGCGGCCAAATTAAATTTTGCTGACAAGACTAACGTAATGAATAGCTACCATACTTATTTTTCTTGGAAATAGGTTGTTATTGTGCATGCATGTTAGCAGACAATAGATGTACAAATGTATCTGTTGAATCTTTCCTAAACGAATTAGAATTGTTAATTACATTTTTCCTTAGGTAGTCAAGTTTTTAAAAAAATCCGTGAAAATCCACACTCCAACAAAAATCTATTGAATATATTATTAAAAATTCAATACTCAAATTTTTAGTGTTATATTTTCTCTTCATACTGTGACAATTTCATGAAGATTGGATGAACAATGTTATTTAAAAAGGTATATAGAAAAACCACGTTTTGAGAAAACGGACGATAAAGAAAAATAGAAGATTGACTTTATGAGAAAATGGTGCTGACTAACATACCAGGTATGTGAAGAAAATAAGGCTTAAGGGGGTTCTTATGCGATGAAATAGTTGTAAGAGAGGCTGAAGAAGCTAACAATGCCTACAACTCAAAATCCATTTATTTTGACCAAAATCTGGACTTTCAGGGTGCAAGTCCCGTTCTTCAGCTTTGTCATTCTTGCGCCGTGCCTTGCAGATTATCAGTTGAGCTGCTTACCTGCCTAACTGGAACTGCTTTAGTTGTTGATTTGCTCTATTTAACGGTGTATTGCTGCAGAACAGAACGAGCCTCGTAGTTTGAATTTGTGGAGACCAGTGATCTTTCAAATGTTACTGTCGGCCAGTGTGACTGTTGTATTTTTTTACTTTCATCAAATACTTTCTACGTTAGAGAATAATTGCCACTGGCGCCTGTGTTGTAGAGGCTAGGCATTTTGACGTCTAAAGCAGAAGAACAGAGTTCGATTCCGGTGTAGGGAGGTTTTTTAAATAGGCTATCTCGGTCTTTCTGCGACGTTGTATCCCGTCAGCTCGTGTTGGCCCTCACAGGCAGGCTCAAAGCCCGCCTTTCAAATGATTTTGATTGTGTCAATGGAGGCGTAAAGACACCTTTATAAAAAAAAAATTTCTTTTTGAGTCATCAAAAATAGTCTGCTCTCCCTATAGATTTTGTTGAAACCGAGAGTGTAAAAGATATACATTATTTAATAAAGGCTGCGTTGTCATCAACTTTGTTCTGCTTGTGTAAAAAGAAGCACATCGACACAATAGTGGCCATTTCTTGCTGGGAAAAGTAAGGCATACGGACAGAAACAGAGGGAAAGTAAAGAAGTAGGATCGATCAGTGGTGCCCTCCAACCACCAGCTAAATTCCCATACACATGTATAGTGGTCTAACTAAACGATGATGGTTTCTTTCGTCATGTTCATTACTAAAACTGAACTGTCCTCGGGTAAGTGTAAAATTTGGTGCACAAAAAAGCACCTCAAAGACACCCTGAAAATGTATCTGAAGGGTTTCAACACTATCCTTCGACTTGGGAGAGCCTAGCTCCTGACAGGCCCAGATGGAGAACAGTAGTCACAGTGGGACAAATCATATGCAGCTTCACCAATATACATTGCTGGAACTAAGAGAGAAACCCCCAAGCTGCACTAATCCACAATTGGAAGTGGAGCTTTTGAATGCTCAAAAATTGGCAACCTTCTCTTTGCCTGAACTGTCTCATCGGCCATAGTAAAAATACATAAGTCGTCTTAAGGGAAGACCCCAAGACAATATCGATAAAATTGTTCAAACTATCCAACTTTTATTTTTTGGGGAAAAAAATCCTTTGACATCTGTTCTATCGGGTTACGATGCCGAAACTGTTGGAAAAACACCCTCGATGACCTAAAGAGGTGTTTGAAAAGTGCAAATTGCACTTAAAATTCTTTTTAAAAATCCGTTTTTTCTGTTTTTCTCAAAATTTACTTTTTGACATTTGTGGTCTCCTTGGTGCAAGGAGTTTTCAAAAACTACAGAAGCTAGAAGCTTCAAATTTGGCGTACATGTGCTTTAAGATCCATTCTGGAGATCTTTCAATTTTTTTGTAATATGTACCCCAAAATTTCGTCAACTGACTCTCGGTGGTCCATTGACTTTGGGATCACTTTTTTATTTTTAAAGATAGGTCAAAATACTCTCATGGATCCCCAGTCCATATACGTTTGTACTTGTGTGCCAAATTTCAGGCAGATAATTCAATATTTACTATGAAATTCTTCCGCACTAAGAAACAGGTTTGAAAATCCAAGATGGACACCACAGAGACCCATTTTTCAGAGAAAAAAAATCAACAAACTCACCCCTAGTACATCCTATTTACCTATGAACAACTTCTTGCACAAATTACATGAAAGTGGATAAAAGTCATTCGTTTAGAAAATTTTTCCCTTAACCTTTAAATCTCCTATTTCACTTAAGAATTAATCCTCTCCTTTGCTGATGCACTGATCATCGTGAGACATTGACGGACCACCACCACCACCATAATCATCATCATCATCATCATCATCATCATCATCATCATCATCATCATCATCATCATTATC
>NW_004798052.1:167475-170341 GCF_000002075.1 Aplysia californica | reverse complement strand
ACAAGCAAAGCAAAGCCAAATTAAGAAAACACATACACACACACACACACACACACACACACACACACACACACACACACGCACACATACACACACCAAAAGATATTTTAAAAAACTCACATAGGCACAGCCGCTTGCAGACATACAAAAGCTCGAGCGCATACTACATGTATTTTTGATTAAGTTAATCTATTTTTCTCGAAAACCAATGAGCACTAGGTTCACCGACCATAAACGATTGATAACATTTGAAACCTACATATTGTTGTCACAAATTAAAGGAAAATCACTCCAAAATCAAATTTTAATGAATCTGACACATTTTACAGCACAATGAACAATCTTAAGCAATTCTACCTAGGAAACTGTTCTTGCTCGCTCTTGTCGATTCGGATAATTTTTAACATTTATTAGCATGTCTTTTAAAACCTTCATTAATTTTACTCTTTGCATTCAAATTCTCCCTCACCTTCAAGTGATCGTTGATGTTGTTAGGATCACGGTTGACAAGATCGATCTCGGCCATGGCTATTGTTGGGCAATAAAGTTTCTGCTCTGTGCTGGTCTTAGATCGGAGCCGTGTACTGGAATGACTGACCTTTGGTCACTCTGCGGGCAAGCTTATGAACCCTGCCCGTATTTTCTTCTTGTCACCACGGGCTACAAGGGTTGGGTAGAACCACCCCATGTTGTCCTGTCCTATCGTTTTCTCCAACAAATCGGCAAGCTGCCCCCGTCATTAACGCTGAGAGCTTTCGTACTAATCCTCTTACTAGCGTTAACAGTGACGACATAGTACACAGAACCGGCATGATTGACAACAGCCCCATTGAGTCTCTACCTGATGCACAAAAACTATCCGGTCGGAGGCCGAATGATTAATTTAAAATGTTTTTTCGAGATTCTATTCTAGTATGTTCTGTGGTACTTGCAACATTATTAGGTCCTATAATAAATCACATGTTTAGTAACATTTCTTTTTTTGGTTTTAATATAGGTGATTTACTGTTTCGTAAATATTTTTAAAAATATAGGTGAATAATAGTTAAGTAAAATTTCTTTTTTAAATATAGCTAGGTGTTTTACGCCCCCATCAACACACTTTTAGATCATTTAGGGGGTGCACTTCGAGCTTTCCTGTCAAGGCCAACCCCAACTGAGAGGGAATATTGTTAACTAAAACATTTGAAATTAACATGAAGGTGTGAAAAAAATATGGTAACTTTAAAGGCATACGAATAATCTACCGCGATAGTCTTGTTTACCTGTTTGAAATCTTAACGTTTTGGTTGAGCTCAAAGGCCTGCGATATGAGATTTGATGGCGTCAAAGAAATAGGAAGACCAAGAAAAAGATGGACAATGTAGTCAAATAGATCCTCCAAAGGAAGAACATGATTTTATAGGTAACACACCTGGGGCACGCTCGACAATTTCATCTCTCCTCGAAACCTTACGATACAAGAGGACAGAAGAAGAAATGGAAAAAAGAGACACCCCCCCCCCATTATAAACCCCTTTACACCCCTAAGCCCCTCAACCCCATCCCAACCCCTAACCTCCCAATCCCCTCTCTTTTTACCCCCCCCCCCTTTCTCTCTGCCTTCCCTCGCTCTCTATGTTTCTCTTTCATTCATTGTCAAGTTCACACCCATACATTCTTCAAACACTTTTTTTTCTAAAAACAATCAGAACTGAATAAAGCGGCGCAATCTTAAGACAATTAAAGGTCGCAGACGTGTCTGGCAGCGACAGGTTTACGACCAGTGACACATGCGATACACCAGCGACTGTGACAGAGTCAAGATACGCCATATCCGAGGCCATCCCAGGGGCGATAACTGCCACACGCGATCGTTTTAGTTCCCAAGACCAGACGTTTGAGACATTCGCTATGGCGGCGGGCTGATTACCTGCCTACAGATGTGAACAGAGTAGAATACGTTTCTTTTTAAGAGCAAAGATTTATGGTGCCGAGAGCACGTAAAATTCAAGCCTTCCCTGAAAAACGTTCGATTATAAATAAGGTGGAGAAATCTTCCCCTTTCCTTGTTAAATTTATATTTTATTCCTGTCTTGTGTGGAATCTATTGCTTGAATATACGCACTTTAAAGATCGCCTTTTGATTTGTTCCAATAAATACTATGCATTGTACCGTATTTGCTTTTCTTGTTTCAGTGCAACTTTCAGCCCAGCAGCTGGTTTCACACCAACGTTTATGAGTAAATAAAAAGAGACTCTTCAAAAACATCGAACTGTAAACATTCTTCAGCTTAGAATACCCCCACCCATACACTCTCTCTCGATATTTCTCTCTATCACTCACCCCCCCCCCCCCCCCCCCACACTTTATTAGAGGTTGGTTTGTCTAAAGTCAATTGACACTAAAGTAAGAACGATCAGTGCATGAAGAGTTTTTTTTCTGACTTTTTTCTCCTCCAGTCTTACTGTAGGTGAGATAGAGTCCTAAAATCTTCTACAACAAATATTATTTTCTAAAAGAAATTTAAGGGTACCGCTTTCATGAGGCGCAAGTGATAATTGAAGGAGGAAGAAGAGAAATCGTGCAAGCCCGGCTCATCAACCAATGTTCTTTAATAATTCCTTGCCAAAACTAAAGAAACTGTTTAACAATAACAAAATGAAAAGCATGTGGCTCCTTTAAAAGTAAGAACAGTGCCCACAAAAGAATACATAACATGAAAGTAAAAAGCAGTGAATGTGTGAATTTAAGAAGATATCTAATTACCCACAATGTATATCAACACAAACAAGAATAACAGAACGTTAGGTACCTCAGCTTAAAACGTATTAAATCGGCCGAATCTCTCTCTCTCTCTCTCTCTCTCTCTCTCTCTCTCTCTCC
>NW_004798052.1:160708-166971 GCF_000002075.1 Aplysia californica | reverse complement strand
GGCCAGTGACACAGTCGCCAGTGACACAGTGGCCAGTGACACAGTGGCCAGTGAGTTCAAGCTCACACAGTATGTTCAATAATAATATCGACGACACGGTTTTCGTTGTGCCGGAGAGAAGCAGCATTAAAACAACAGAAGTTCTCACCTTCAAGTGGTCGTTAATGTTATTCGGATCCCTGTTCACCAAATCGATAGACATCTTGTCAGGAGCTTCCACAAACCTGGCTTGAGTGGGGCAAAGTATCAAACTTTGTTACTCTATTCCAGAATAAAAGCTTTCCTTCGCAAAGCGAAAAAATGTCTACTCTGCATCGTTCCGGGCTTATATAAGTTCCAGGATCTGAAATAAGATCATTTACTATGGATACTATCGACAACACTTGACTAACCGGCCAGTCAAATTAAAATCAAACTTGAAAAAGTAATCACAAAACAAAGAAAGAAACGTTAACCAACGCCAGACATGTGGGAGGTGCTGATAATAAAACACTGGAATGTTACTCTCCCCTCCCCTACAACTTTAGCCCCCTCCATGACTCTTGTATGCGAAAGGAATTGGTTACCCACAAGATAAGAGATTTTGAGACTGATTGTTATGAGAATCAAAAGTCAAGTTGACATTTGAAAAAAAAAAAAAAACTCGCCTGATGAAGCCAAACACCTAGTCAACATCTACGATATATTTTGTTGTCGCTGGTAAAAATATGGTTTCTTTCTAAGCTTAGCGATCTTGGGGGAAAATGGGCGGACTTTTTGAATATCTTACGTCTTTTTCAGTTTGCTGAAGTCACTGTGTAATAGTCGCCAATGCATGCACCCAAACCGCCATCAATAAGGTGTTCATAATTTGTAAAAGAATTTAAATCTGTTTTTGTATTCAATGCCACAGTACATGTAGATACTGGATATCGCGCTTCTTCGTTCCCAGACGCAGTGAAAAGCCGCTAGGAAATTCGGCGAGAGAAATTATTGCAAACCAAACCATTTTAACATTAAACTCAAGTGCATAGTTTGTCCAGTTGCTTGGCAACCAAGTGTTCGCTTGTGGATATTTATGATCTAAAGTACAATGGTTTAACTACTTAACAAGTAGGCTGCTTTTCTGTATGTTTTTTTTTGGGGGGGAGGGGCGCTGTATGGCAAACATCCCAAACTAAAGATGGAGATACTCGTTAGATATCTCCACCACTTGGAGATTGAACTTTTCTCTTTTTTGGTGCACGGCAAATAGTCTAATCACCTCACTTTGCACACGGTGTAAAAACAACAACAAACAGACAAAGAAACGAGGAAACAACATTAAAAAAAAAGAAAATACAAGAGAAAATATAATTATCGCACGTATCGCATAATTATCGGTGAAGAAATTCAGGATTTGAACTAGTGCCATAATTACCCCCCCCCCCGAAAAATAAAGCCAACCCACCCCCTATAGCAGCATCAAACCTCATTGAGTTCTATTTGTCACTGCACTTAGGTGCGACATTGTTCTTATGAAGTTGGTGCGATTTCGTTTTTGTCTCTGGGGCATTACTGATGAGCGCTGATGGAAGTGAGAGCTTCGATTTCAAGACAATCTGAGTGTGAAAGCGAAATAGTTGGGCTAAGTGTATGAAGGCCAACAGAGATTCTATAACGCCGTTATGTGAAGAAAAAACCCCCGGCCAAAAGCCAAGCTAAATAGGCATGTGAGGCAAGCGAAAGGGCTAGATCTAGATCTAGCTGGTGCACTGTTGTTAAGTCTCGCACCAGCCTCCTTTATTGATCTCGGTAAGAGAGAAAATCGATGTGGGTATGGCAAATAACTTAAATTCATGAAACAAAAGCAGAAACGCCACGTCTCCAAGCCGGGCAAAAGAGGCTGTCAGCATCAATTCAACATAATCTTCTGTAGCTATAATAATGGCAAAGAACTCGCAAAACGGAAACCATCTGTCATATTCAAATACATTTATGTCACATCAATTGACTTAGATAGTGGCCGTTTCAATTCATTTGTTTCCACGAGCCCTACATAGAATGACAAATTTAGGCCTAAGAGCTGATAGAGCTTTGAAGTGTTGGCAGTTCAGCCAGTGCCAGATAACCAGTAATTTCCCAGATCAACTGTTGAGCACACAACGGGTACGGGGCTGCCCTTGTTAAGTCCTATGTACACACGATTGGGAGTACATTCGTTTGCTGTAGGGTAGGGAAAACAATGTCAACGCATAGTTTGCTTCAAGGTTGAGGCAGCTTTAAATAGATCTAGTCAGTATCTCTTGTTTCTTTTTGCCGTTTCGTTTCTTGTCCCCCCTCTCACATTCATTTTCTCTCTCCGTCTCTCTCTCTATCTCTCCTTTTCCCTTTCTTCTCTCCCTCTTTCTCTCTCTCTCACACTCATTTTCTCTCCCACCTATCTCTCTATTTTTCTCTTTTCCTCTTTCTCTCTCTCACACACAATCTCCCTATCTGTATGTCTGTCTGTCTGTCTGTGTTTCTGTCTGTATGTCTGTCCGTCTCCCCCCCCCCTTTCTCTCTCTCTCTCTCTCTCTCTCTCTCTCTCTCTCTCCCCCCTCTCCCCCCTCTCTCTCTCTATCTATCTATCTATCTATCTATCTATCTATCTATCTATCTATCTATCTATCTATCTATCTATCTATATACATTTTGCACATTGTATATCATGTATATCTATCTGTGTACATGTATCTGCAGCACACCACCTGTTAGCTCATCTCGGTTAAAAAACCCACGCGATTTGTTTGCCTTTCCTAAGTATCCGCTACTTCCTTCCCCGTCCTTTCTTCTCTTCTGATTCTCTTCCTCCCTCATTCTGTCTTTGTATGGACAATATTCTACTTTCCACAGATTCGTCTGTGCGTCTGGTTTTCGGATTTTGAAAATTATTTGTTTATTTTGTGTATTCCCACTGGCCAACTTTCTTCCCCCTTCCTTTTTGTCTATCGTTTTGTCTGTCTGTCTGTCTGTCTGTCTGTCTGTCTGTCTGTCTGTCTGTCTGTCTGTCTGTCTGTCTGTCTGTCTGTCTGTCTGCCTGTCTATGTGTCTGTCTGTCTGTCTCTTTCTTTCCTTTCTCTTTGCCACTGTGTATAATGGAGGGGGAGGGGGGTGATAAAAGTAGATATACATCATTGTTATAATTCTTAGATCTTTGAGAGTATTAGAAGAACGCTTGGATACTCACGGCAAGCAGTTCTGAGTGTCTCAGTAATCAAGGTTTAGCTTGTTTTTACTTACATAATATGCAATATTCAATTTTTGATATAACAAATTCAAAGTATTGTACTCATTTTCATTTTTCACAACGGTATACCTCCCCTCGCCTTTTTGTATATATAATCGTTATTCGAATGCTCTCAATAAAATCTGCATTTCTACCCAGGGATACATTGTTATCTATTATCTATTATTATTATTGTGTCACGGCATGGACATTCCGGTCAAGCTGTTGGGTGTCTATGGCAATCAGTACATTATATATAGCATGTGCCAAAACTGTGACTGCTCGTCTACTCTGATGTCCAGCTGTCTGTGGTGTGACGTATACTGGGATACCTAACACTGTACCACACAGTTTCTTTCTTCGTGTTCGTCTCCACTGATCAAAGTAGTACACAATGACTTCTGTAGACCTAGTCAACAGAGATCCAAACAGCATCAATGACCATATCAAGGTGAGTAATGTTTTGTTTATTTTTGTTTGCGCGTTATTCCGCTTTGAGAACTCGTGTTCTGGTCATTCGCCAGAAGATGCATATTTTGTTGTTGTTGGGCAAGTAGCAAAAGAAATAACTTCATAGTTCATTCAGAATTGTTCAATTCTCTTTTCTTGATCTTAAACTAAAGTAAGTCGGCAACAGCATTCATCCATATGCAAATCCGTATTTTGATTTTGTGTATGATGATATGAAAAGTAATGCACCATTGCCTTTGTCAGCAGCTGACCCGCCCATACTATGGGCACGCTACGTGGCCCGCCTCACATTAATGATCTACAAGGGTTATCCCAAAGATAACAAGAAAATAGTTACAACATATTTTTGTCTTGATTGCCATACAACTTCTACAGTTAGTTGGCTAAACATTTTGTTCCTCAACGTAGTCTCCATGCAAAATCAAGTATTTTCCCCTATTTCTTAGTGAGTTAATGCATGTCATGTTTATAGAATTTTATTTAAAGCGAGTGAGGCCAATCTCTGACGTGCTCCACAAGGTTTATGTCAGAAGTGATATTCTCCACGGCTTGATATTGTTGCATTGGTCCAAACAAATGGTAGTTGGAAGGGGCAACATCAGGACTTTGGTCCAAAAAGCTTTCATTGGGTTCTTGGAAGTCACCAGCAGGCCCAGTTAGCCATGTGCATTGTGTCTGCATCATTCCAACAATGGCGCACAAGCATTGATGTGCTGTGCCTTGTGGTCATCTGTCAGCTGTTTTTATGGCTCTCAGGACCGACACTGTTTTGTATCCTCGCTCAATGAAGACAATTATGTGAACTGTTAACTTAAAAGATCTATGGCGGGCGTAAGGAATGTCGCCGATTTGGAGCCTTCTGTCGTCCCAAATTAGTTTTTCAATGCGTCCACCTTTTTTTCTGTGGTGGTAAGTAAATAACGGGTCTCTAATTTGTTGACGTGTAAATTTGTATGCCCCTCTTCAGACAAATTGCTCGCCCTTCTTCAGACAAATTGTACAAATGATAGACCTTTAACTGGCTGAAAACATTCTCACCATTTATAGTTTCAAGTTTTGTCTGAATTTCTTTTGCATCTCAAATGTCTTCTTTTGGTCAATTTTGTATAGTGGTTGCCATCTTTGTTGTGATATTGTAAAAAAAAAAAAAAAAGGTTTTCATTTATTTTGTTCATTTTAATGGTAGACTCAAATTTAGGACTCCCTAAACTACTTAGAAGTTCTGACAGAAAATGTCAGATAGGTTTACTTAAGAATATGTCCAACACTCGGAAAGGGGGGGGGGGGGGTTATGCAACAGCCCTTGTAGATAGTATCGAAAGAGACGTAAAACATTACTACAAGTACCCCAACGATGTGTGGCATCACTGAAGACGCTACATGGGGATTTATAAGATAATAATTTTATTATGCTTTGTGTGATTGAAGAAGGGGGAGCAAAAGCTGGAGACTGGAGGGGGGTTATGTTGTTGTTGTATTACTAAGACTGAGATTGGAATGATCAAAGACCGAGGCAGGCCTCTCTGGGTTGGAGTCTGTGAATCTGGTGTTGTCATATGTGCTGTTGCTGCCAGCAAAGAATATTCATATTCTTAGTTGAACCGTTTATCAAGTGATATACCGTCGCTTGCAGAAGACCTGAGCTTGATTCTCGAATTGAGAGAATTCTATCAAATACATCGGTCTTTCTGCTGGAACATTGTATCCTTCTCAGCCCGGGTTGGCCCTGATAGTTAGGGTCGAAGCACGTCCCCTAATCATCTTAATTCTGTTGATGATCTAAAGTGTGCACAACACCAATATTTAAAACAACAACAACAACAATAACACATTGTTATGAATAAAGGTACTCTTGTCCAGCAACTTGTTTCCGTAGGTCACCTTCGAAGATGTATTGGCTGAACCGGAGGGTGCTCATTCCATGGACTGCGTGTGGAGCAACTCTTACAAATGCTTCAACTGCTGCAAGAAACTGTGCTACACCCTGATGACCCTGTGCTGTGGCATCTGCATCGCCGCTGGCTGGGGCTGTGAGTTCGCCTACATCGCCTTTGTCCACATCTGGTACGTCACGCCATGCTTCAAGTGCTTGGAGCTCAACTGTGGATGTCTGCAGAAGCTGTGGGGAATGTGCGTCCACTGTTACATGGATCCATTCTGCGACTCCTGTGGCAAGCTTTTCAGCGCGTTTCGGCGTGAATAATGCAGAAGCCTGTGATGCCCATAACAATATCAAGCTAGTATGATCCCCAATGTTGGGAAACTCTGAACTAGATCTACTTGTCTTCCTTTATTCTTTGTTTTACATGAAGTGTATAAACTATATGGCAATATTCTTTGTTAAAATGCCCCCCTTCCCCAACCCCCTCCTAGAAAACGACCATTGACAAATACAACTTCTTGTAAAAAGTAAACGCACTGCATGGCCATTAAAATTGAATGGAACCAATACCATTCCACACTTATTTCATTGCCTTTCCTTTGGCAGTGACTTGAATTGTTACTCGTATTTACTGCGCTGAACAGAGAGAGAGAGAGAGAGAGAGAGAGAGAGAGAGAGAGAGAA
>NW_004798052.1:156529-160559 GCF_000002075.1 Aplysia californica | reverse complement strand
GAGAGAGAGAGAGAGAGAGAGAGAGAGAGAGAGAGAGAGAGAGAGAGAGAAATAGAGAGAGAGAGAGAGTTAGAGTTGAGTATGAGGGGGAGGGGGGGGGTAGGTTGGATCGGGCAACTACAGGCCGTGCATTTTAAAGTATGACCAGTATTTTTGCCAATGACTTTTGATAGAATTCACCAATCACCAATATATTCAAAATTCTGAAACCAATCTGGCTCTATTAAGCAAGGTTTCCTCATCAGCTTTATTAATTAATCTAAAACATTAACTGATTTACAGCATTAATTTTTTTCGAGGGCCTGAGCAACGCGTTTAATATGAAAATATGCAATTAAAAGCTGGATTATGTAGTGAGAGTTGCCAGAGTTGAGGGTCAGACCAAGACAGGCGTCATCGTGTGTACTTAACACACCGAATAATATTATTAAAGATAAGATAAGATAAGATGAGATAGTACTTTATTATCACAGAGGGAAATTTTCCTTGGATGCGAAGGACCGTAAAAACACTTGCAGGTATACTTAAAAATTTTAATTATATATTACTCTCATTAAAATTCAATATGAAAAGAGAAGTAAAACTGACAAAATGTACATTTACATCAAATGCATCATTCATCCACATGCATGAATTTAGATACAAGACCTTTGGAGTTTTAAAAGAACGACTGCGCGTTGGTAGTCTAGAGTTTCTGCTTCCGCCAGCTTCGGTATCGTGCCATTCTGGGTCCAGGGATTCAAGTCTCAGCTCGGTTCGATATTGTGTCCATGTGAAATACACTTGACATGGATGATCCCATCTGGCTCGGTCCCGTCGGGGATGGGCGTAAAATTTGGAAGTCCGGCCTCTTAAACAACTTTACAGTGTTACAAGGGCATTAAACCAATACAATTTCCCGCGTTTCGCACATTTCACAAGGACTTTTCAGAAATACGTGAATATAATTATTTGATTCAGTCTCTTTTCGTAAGGCCCAAATCCCTCTAATCCCAAGGGTAAGTGCCTTTTAATAAGACGTTACGACTGTGAATAATATCGTCTGGAAAGAGAATTAGAGACTTTTAAGCAGTTTTATAGTATCAGTATGCAAATAAAAGGGAATCAAAGGGAATCAAAAGCTACCCCATACAATCCATTTTCGTTTTTAAGTGGAATGCCCATAATAATTTTAAAAAACGACGCACGGTGCAATAATTGAGCAAGGGGTGGGTGTGGTTTGTTTGAATACTGCTAGCTCATGATCTCTTCTGGGTAAACTGACAGAGTGCCAGCTGTCAATTGAGATGACATTACGACAGACGAAAGAAGTCATAAGAAGTCATAAGAAATAAAACTGTTTACAGACGCCATGTCCTTTAGCGAACGTGTTTCTCTCTCTCTCTCTCTCTCTCTCTCTCTCTCTCTCTCTCTCTCTCTCTCTCTCTCTCTCTCTCTCTCTCTCTTTATTTTCTCGTCCTCTCTCTTTATATGTGTGAGTGCGCGCGTGTGTGTGCTTGAGGTTTTTTTAAAAAGATACCATTGTATTGTTTTCTCGCTGCAACTCAGTTCTCCTTAAAAAATATACGGACGATAGATGTTTGACATGAAAAAATAAGATCAAATTGCACCGAGGTACCCGCTAACCACCCTTTAACATCATATACAAAATAGCAATTACGGATCACTTAAACCTCAACTGGTGCCAACTATACAATTGCCTTGGTTTTAGTACACAGCAAACAAAAACACCATGGGTTGGGAGGTCGTTCTACCTGTCGCAAGTCCTTGCTTGAGCTAGATCTTATGGCTGTGCACGCCTTGGCCTCCTCTTGCCTAATATTGGTTGGAACCTCATCAACACAATTTAGATTATCATAGTTATCATAATAGCGTGTTGCTTCGAGCCTCTTTATCAATATCTATCTAGGCTGTCTGTAAGTGGAAGGGAGTTCCAACAGTAAGACAAAAGCTAGATGTAAAATCTTCACCGAGCGGGAATTGAATTCACGCCTTTTGAGATCCCTGAAAAAAATGGGGCCAAAATATTGTTTTAAAAACATTCCCACTTTACTTCCCACCTATGATCAACCTATTCTAGACCACGATGAAACGGACATTTTTATTTCATTAACTTTAATAAATGTGTTCGTTCCGACTTCAGCCCTATCAAGCACCAAATGAACAGCAACGATGACATCTACAGATGGTTTATAGGCATGCTTAGTACAAGAACTTTGTATTCTTGTTTGTTGCATCGGCTATCGAACCCCATGGGTACGTCCACATTCATCATAATTCTCCATGAGTACATCAACAATCATCATAATTCTCTATGAGTACATCCACATTCATCATAATTCGCCATGCTGTAGCATCTACCTTGAACAAAAAGCATGGATGCACCAAAGTACATACACATCCATCATAACTACATCCACATTCATCATAATTCTCTATGAGTACTTCAATATCCATTATAATTCTCTATGAGTACATCCACATTCATCATAATTCTCCATGCTGTAACATCTACCTTGAACAAAAAGCATGAATGCCCCAAAGTAACATTGTGATAAATAAAGTAAGAAAAGCTCTCATTGCCCGCGGTTTACAGAAGTCGAAAGTCGAGAGTATTGTTCTCTGCTCTTATGTGATTCATCACGTCACCAGGAAGGCAGAACGCTTCCCGATCCATCTCTCCTGAGAGGAATAATTATTATGAGGAGACTCTTGGCACGTATGAATAATTTGGTATGTTGTGGAGGATCCCCCCAGAAACACTGACCATCTGAATACATCAGAGATCCCTAACTCTTTATAAGTGGACCTTCTTCACGGGATGATGATCAGAGTATATCCGTCATAGAGAAGCTCTACACCAAAGTTTCTTCACGGACAACGGATTCAGCTGAAGAAACGCACTGACAAATTTTTGTTTAAAAAGCTGATTACTCAAGTGAACTAATCTCAGCTAAAGGAACAACCCCTTGGCTAATCCAAAAGTGGTTGATGCAGAGAAAGACAGAACGATCTTCCTGGATAGGATACAAGACTTATACTAACATAGATTTTGCTGTTGTCAAATCTATAAAAGGTAGTAGCTGTAAAGTAAATACTGACAAGAACTTGAAACCTAACGTCATTTTCGTGACGGACTTCTGGATCCTGTGCCTACCCATTCAGCATCTTCAAGTTCAGGCGATATACGGGTGACCTTCGCTATGTCTAGCGACGACAATATCATCGACCTGGAGAACAGAGATCCGAACAATCTCAATGACCAAGTCAAGGTAAGAGTATAGTTTTGGATAATGATATGACAAAACTACTACTACCTACTACTACCAAAAATAATAATAAACAGCATTGATTTGTATAGCGCGAAATATTCCTGCTCAACATAACGCTCTATGCGCAGCACAAACGATATGAACTAACAACCCGGTCTCCCTCCTTCACATCTTTATTATTGTGGATCTAAAGGGGATTAAAAAGCACTTTGAAGGCAGAAGCCTCTAAAATAGAAAACAATGTGAAAGGGGGGGGGGGGGAGGTCAGTAGGGGCCAAGGAATATGGCTGAGATGATGTGGAAAAATTGGGGTGGGGTGGGGGGTGCTTATAAAAGAAGCATTCATCAGTTGTAGATTCCGTGGATGCCTGGTGGCGCCGGTAGTCGTGTCTTAATTAAGTGGTTAGACTAGCGAACACTAGTAGTGGTTAGCCTAGCGAACACTAGTAGTGGTTAGCCTAGCGAACACTAGTAGTGGTTAGACTAGCGAACACTAGTAGTGGTTAGACTAGCGAACACTAGTAGTGGTTAGCCTAGCGAACACTAGTAGTGGTTAGCCTAGCGAACACTAGTAGTGGTTAGCCTAGCGAACACGTAACCATGAGATTGCACGTTCGGGGGTTGGAGGCTCAGCTCTGTCCAACGTTATGTCCCCAAGGACGGCACTGTACACGAATTTTCCCTCTTGGCTCGATCCTTTTGTAGATGGTCGGTTCAATAACCTTACAGTATTGCTAGGGGTGTTAATAAACCTACAA
>NW_004798052.1:151529-154029 GCF_000002075.1 Aplysia californica | reverse complement strand
GTTGGGACGTTGTGCCTTCTCAGCCCGGGTTAGCCCTCACAGGCAGGATCGAAACCGGCCTCCTAAATTATTTTTAATGTGTCGATGAGAGCCTGAAAACAAGAACATAGTATTTTATTTTTTTTACAGTATGGGCACAGATACTCTTTACTGTTCTCTAAACAAATACTTTTTTAGAACATATATTAGAATAGTTTAAGTGCGCGTTCCTTTGAGTTAAGCCAATGTAGTTGGTTACAAAGTTGTAGAACTCCGAGAACTTAAGTAGATGGCGGGTGGTTGGCGGATGCTCTGGTGTGATTTGCTCCTTCTATTCTGTCAAACATCTATCGTCCTGATTTCTCTTCCTTCTCTTTTGCGTTTGTTACTCTCTTGTTTCACTTCTAAATTTCGGCACTTAAATGACATTGGCGCTCCTCTCCGAAACGGAAAGTCCGGGTTCGAACCTCGGTTCGGACACGGATTTTTTTTTCACCCTCTCCTGCCCACGCAGCAGTAATGGGTACCTGACTTCGAGTTGGGGAAGTAAAGGCGGCGTGGAAAGGAACTGGCCGCCCTACCACAATATGCCGAAGGCCCAGCAAGTTGTCTCACTAACAAGGCAATCCCCAATGTCCGGACCGGGTGCGGGAACAACTTTACTTTACTTTTATATGACCTTATTGTGTTGCAGGGGCCGTGAATCACACTATAACTAAAGTAGGTAGATGCTCTAAACCAGGTGGGCTCGGAATTACCTTCCACCTCCTTGAAACAAACATTCCGGAAGTCTCCATCAAACTTTCCTCTCCCGCTTGAACTTTACAATGTTTTCCAAGATTCAGGGAAGAAATAAGGACAAGAATACTCAAGGCTAGATCTTCTTTCTCCCCGACTCTTTCTGATTTATCTCTGTAGTCATAAAGATAGGGAATGTTACTACTCAAGCATTGTCAAACCCTACCACTTTTTACTATCAGAGTGTTTGTTTGTTTTGGTATGTATTTTACTGCGCTCACAACTGCAAAAGGCCCGTCGAACTTTTTTAGTTTGGTAGGAATTAACTTTGAATTTTGCTGGGTGGCGGCCGAATCCTACTCTTATCAATTTTGGACCACCAAGGAGTTTTTAACGTGCGCAACTCACCAAGTAGTTTTTAAGGTGCGCAACTTACACACAAGACCTCCGAGATTTTTCGTCCTCATCCGAGACGGCTAGGTGTTAGATCATCCTCATACCTACCTTAAGGTCAGGGGTTTGGCTGAAAGACAGCAGTAAGAAGTAGCCAAGGAGTAGCAGTATAAAAGCTGCACAGAGAGTCAGGAGCCCAGGGGAGGGGACACAGGGGGAGAGGGGGGGGGAGAAAGTGGAGACGAAAGTAGACGACAGAACATGATCAGAGAGAGAGAGAAAGAGAGAGAGAGAGAGAGAGAGAGAGAGAGAGAGAGAGAGAGAGAGAGAGAGAGAGAGAGAGAGAGAGAGAGAGAGAGAGCAGGAAACAAGATGGAAGGATGAAATTTTTTAGAAGAACATTTTCAGTCGCTATCAGGTTCGGAACCCTGGACGTATTGAACGAAAAGCGAACACCGTAACCTATATAGACTACGAGAGCCCCCCTTTCAGTTTTGAAGCGGAAAATAATTTTGCAAATGTATACAGCCACCACTCCCTACGCCCCTTTCAACACTGCAAGGTTATTTAAGATGCAGTACCCCTGAATGTAACGTGCATCTCAGATAGGACTAATTTACATGGGCTTTTAAAAAATAAAAACTCCACGAACAAACCAGGTTCAGAAACGTTGGGAATTCGAACTAGGGCCATCCGCTTTGTTGTCCAGCATGATACTAACTGACTTAACACCACACCCTTATATGAATGTGTTCAGATGTGTGTTCCATGTTTTTGGGTATCTGTACCAAAATATCCCCAGCTCACAGGTCGTTGAGTTCCTCGACTGTTATCAACGCGTGGTTAAAAACAAATTATCTTTCATTAATGTTTTCAATAAACAGGTGTTTTTCTACGTTATAAATGGCTTTTAATCTTCACCCCGTTTCACAAAAGTCTATTTACAGGGACACCTTATGGATTATTTAAATGTTTCACCAACTGTATAGAGAGCAACAATTTTTAAAGAACAGTTCTCCACCGTTATATTGACCATTGTTTTGAAATGGGGGGAGGGGGAGGGGGGGGGGTATAGGTCTTTTCAGAATGCCTTGAAGTTTCATTTCTTTCAAATTCAAAACTCCAAATCAAACATGGTAGGCCTACGAATGTCTTACGTATATTATTGCTACATAATAAACAAACACGGCAGCTCGGAGCGGATATCAATTCTCTATTTCTTGAAAGTCGCAATACGGGCTTTCCAAAAATCTATGTATATGTCCCTCGAAATAATATAGATAAAGCTGATAACAAAAAAGAGTTTTAACAGTTGCCAATATTGCGCAACAACAGCTCGTATTGAGAGCGGAAGTCGCGAGGGTTTGCGACATTCGGTAGAGCTTAATGC
>NW_004798052.1:150674-151197 GCF_000002075.1 Aplysia californica | reverse complement strand
GGGGGGGTAGGGGGTGCGGCTCTAATCCCTCTGTTATTAAAACACAGGCATACCGAGCCCAAGTATCCACCCACTAAAGGAATAATTATTGCTCTGAAGTGTTCCGATTCGCATACTTACTCCGGGCCCCCAACCGCCACCCCAACCCAAGAAACAGTTGTCACTGAGCCAGGACCGTGTAGGGCCGTTTGCACAGCTAGAGGGTTCTTTCGAGGAGGGGTGGGGGAGGGAGGGGGAGGGGTGGTGTGGGTGATCAGTACATATCGGTTGCCAATTTTCCATTGAATCCCTTGTTTAGCGTTTTTGGTGTCTCATTGTTGTGTCATTTGTTGGTCAACTACGATTTTATTAGACACGAGCAGGAAGGATCGTTTATTGTTTATTCTATTTATCGTTTGCAGTTTTTGTTGAAATCAACACAATGAAGTGCTGCTTCTTGTTTTTGTACTTTCAGTCTTTTCTAAACAAAGGTGGGGTTGACTCCGGTCTCTTACCACCCCCTCCCCCGGCCCCCCTGGGTCCC
>NW_004798052.1:147964-150574 GCF_000002075.1 Aplysia californica | reverse complement strand
CAACCTGACAACAAAAAGGCTCTGGAATATCCCGGAGGCCGAGGGAATAAAGAGGACTGAAATGGAATCAAACCTGTTAGTAAAATGGGATTTAAATAAAATGTTTTTGGACCAGATTTACGAGTAAATATCGTAAATGCAGTCAAAGTAGGCGCCCCTCAGAGGAAATTCCACATTGAGAAGCAGCGGGCAAAAAAGCCCCGCCTCCATTTTTAACATTTTACAAGGCACAGTCTTGAGTTTTTAAAAAAATAATGATTGTAAATTTCAAGATGGAATTTACTACTGTTGTAAATTAGAAAGATATTGTGGTGACAAATTGTTCAAACATTCATAGCACATTACTGCAACTGTGTAATAAATACGGAGCCAGTGTACTTTAAAAGCAACGGTGTTGTGTGCCCTCTCATAGTTGCTGAGAACAACTCTCGCAGCTTGATTCTGGGGTCTTTGCAGTTTATTTTATTTATTAGTTCTGTTGGTTTGTTTATACGGAGTGAGTTGCAATAGTCATTGGATAAAACAAATTATGACATCGGTGTCTTAAGAGGTGTCTCGCTTAAAAAGGGTGCTATTTGTGCAATTTCCAGGGATCTCTAAATATGAAGCCCTACATAGATTTCGGACGTGGTAGTACATAAGACTCCTAGATTTCTGGGATTTGCTTTGGAAATCACTTTTTCATTTCCAGCATGACAAGATGATCGGTGCCATCAAACTGTGTCACCAAAGACTTCGGGTTGCAAAAATGATGTTGGTCGTTTAACCTCAGTGTGTCGGGTATCATCCAGGACTTGGCTGCGTCTATACGTTCCGTCATGCTGAGAGATATTAAATGCATGTTGCCTGGCTCTGATGACATGTACAGCTGGGTGTCGTCTGCGTACGTGTGATAGGAGCTAGGACGACTTCTTATGATAGAACCAAATGAAGTTGAGTATAAGGTACCCCGTATTTTAAACTGCGCATAGCTGAATTTCCGTTCACAAAAAACAGACTGAACGCCCAAATGGGTCTGACATGAACCATTAAATTTTAATAAGAGTACCAGATATTCCAATTGTCTTTTCCAACCTTTCTAATGAAATGGAATGATCATCAATATTGAATTTTAATGCTGAGATTTAACATAATGAGCATTGAAACGCAACCTACTGCTGCATAGTGGAGATCAATGTAAACTTTTACCTTCATGATGATTATTTGGTTGACAATGGAATACTTTTTCAAGAATTTTTAGAAAGAAATGGTAAATTTGACACTGGCCTTAAGTTCTTAAGCTCACTTGTTGGTAAATATTTTTGAGTAGTGGAACTAGATCTACTACCGCATATTTAAAACAAAAAGGAACAGTATCTAAATGAAGATAGTAATTAACATTGTCAGTTATTGCTTCAACAAGACTGTCTTAATGTGTTATTTACATGGGCGTTATAATGGGATCGAAACAACAGTCCTTGAGAGGGGGTGATGAAATAAGTACGATGAACTTCTTAAAATTTTGGAAGCGCTAGACTTATATGGAAAGGATCTAGAATTATAAAGAGCCTGCACTGGGACCAAAAACGCTGCTGTAAGAATTGAGGAAGAGTACGGCGAATATTGGCAGATTAAAAGACGAGTTAGGCAGGACGTGTTATGTCGACAGACCTCTTTTCACTATACAGGGAATCAATTTTTAGAAATATAGAAAAAAGTTCTTGGATCGAAGTGAATGGAGAGAATAATGATTCATGATATCAGATGCAGATTCAGAAAAAAACCTTCAGTTGCTTCAAGATAATGTTGTGACGGGAAATGAATGTGAAGTAAAACAGAATGCATGGTAGTATCTGAAAAAAGTAGTAAACCCTGTTTGCATTTTTATAAGCAAAGATGAAAAGAACAAGCAAGCTTGAACATCTGATCCGCATAATTAAAGCGAAGAATCACAATACCTATAAAGATAGCCTTAATGAAATGAGTCTAATCCTGAAAGAAAACCCATCTCATTGATTACTGAAATAAGAGTTCTAAAAAGCTCTGTGTGGTCAGCCCTCTTATACCGGACTATTACCAAAGATAGTGAAAATAAAATAGAAGCAACAGAAATGTGGTTTCGTAGGAGACGTTTGAGAATTCCATGGAGGAAAGTTCTAAAACAAGGAAGTAATGAAAGAATATCACTTTGCCCGCTCACTTATAAGAACAATAAGGAAGCTACGAATAGAATTTCTTTGGCATTGAATCGATATAAAGGATTTGAACATCTTGTTCTCACTGGACAATTAGAAGGCCAACTTGGACGGCGCTAGCAACTGCATAAGGTCATATGAGCGCCAAGGGGTGGATGTCAACAGAGAAGTCCCTACTGGGAATCATGCTTACTCTGCTCACCTCTCTAGCTTCAACAGCACAAAGTCTGTTTCGACTATCAAGGCACCCCGGAAATAGCGGGTCACAAGAGTGTGACAAACATACTAAAGAAGTAGAGGGAAATGACGATAGTAAGGATTAGGAAAGAAAAAGCAACAGTGCCCTGTTGTAGCTCAGGCACAGTTATAAGAATGACATTGTTGGATCAGCCCATTAACAATTCTACTTTGCATTAGAACGAGACATGCCCCCCCC
>NW_004798052.1:145578-147096 GCF_000002075.1 Aplysia californica | reverse complement strand
CCCCCCCACTTTTCAAAGGTCGCATGGATCAAACTGAAAAAAATGAGAAGCTTAAAAACGCATTTAGGCAGCCAACGTGCAACATTGACTCGTGGATTGAATAAGCGTTCTTACAGTTCTTAGAGTGAGCTTTGGTGTTGCCTGCCATTCCTGTACGAGAATACAAAAAAGTTAGTCCTTATTGTATGACGGGAGTCGGTGGGTCTGGTTGTGTCGCCCAAGAACAACCTTTAATGTTATATGGGATCGAGATCAGATGAGCAAGCCCTGTCCACTCATGAATAGTGATGCTAGAAGAGCTTTAATGGTCCCTAACTTTTTTAGTAGTATATATAAGATACAGACGTATTGTTGTCTCAGAATTACATTACAAAGTTCTATCTGGCATTTTTTGGCCGTTTTGAGTTACTAAGAACATGAGGTCAGAAAGCAAATGTTTTATTTGCTCTATCAGCATTGTAAGAAAATTCGGAGTTGTTACCAAGATATTCAAAGAATCGCATTCGAAAAAAAACTTGACATATTCTGAAAATCACAAATATTGGCGTCAAATTTATCAAAAGTAGGCATTGAGCTGATAAAAGTGTGTAATTCTGAGGTAGCGATCTAGATAAGTATGTACATGTATACGTGTATTATTTAAAGGTGCTTAGGTACACATATACATGCTCGTGCTCGCCAGCATACACGCTGATAAAAAGGAACCTGCGCACACACAAGCACCATATTATTGAAACAATCATTTTTTAAAATGAATTCAGTTTATTCATGTAAAGTTATGGACATTCATAATGTGAAACTAAAGCAGTGAATGTCAAAGCAGACCCTTCTATAGTTAACAAAAATATTTGTGAAAAGTTTGTTGGTTCTTTCCCCCGAGGTATTGTTGAATGTTATTTCAGTTTTTCTGTGGACTGGCACCAACGTTTAGGTGTTCATTCGGTTTCCCACATTCGCCATGGAGAAAAGCAGCCCGGCAGAGTTAGACAGGGCATAATATTTATCGGTGACCATGGGAGACAACACAACAAACTATGGGACCACTGCTATGGGATCCTTGTTCGCGTAACCGAGTTTCACGGTGCGTGCCCTCAATGATCAAAAGCCTTCGTCTTTTCGACGATCGATCAAAAGTACGCGAAGTGACGAAAGCGAGCCAGTACTCGCCTTTCTTGCTTCGCTTTTTGTTTGGTACAGTCAATGTTTTCGAGGTTAAAGTAAGTGCATTTTAAGTGTGGAGGCGCAAGTTGTTACTGCCATTGTTTCTGCATTGATGTACACGATTGTAACACACTTTGCACATTCAGGAGGAAAGAAAAGGATCAGGGGGGGGGGGGTTATTTCTTTATATCCCCCAGAGTAATGAAAGAATATCACTTTGCCCGCTCACTTATAAGAACAATAAGGAAGCTACGAATAGAATTTCTTTGGCATTGAATCGATATAAAGGATTTGAACATCTTGTTCTCACTGGACAATTAGAAGGCCAACTTGGACGGCGCTAGCAACTGCATAAGG
>NW_004798052.1:141821-143349 GCF_000002075.1 Aplysia californica | reverse complement strand
TGTGTGTGTGTGTGTGTGTGTTGCTGAAGCAGAAGTGCCAATACAAACAACAACGACAACAAAAACAACAACAACAGCAGCAGCAACAGCAGCAACACGCACGCGCACATACACATACACACACGCTTGGAGAGAGAGACAAACAGAAAGGCACATATAAAAAAAGAGAGAGAGCGAGAGAGAGCGAGAGAGAGAGAGAGAAAGAGAGAGAGAGAGAGAGAGAGAGAGAGAGAGAGAGAGAGAGTAAAATAATATTATGAACAAGAAGGAGCTAACTGAAGGAACTTTCGCAGATAACAGCCCACCAAGAAAATGGCGAGGGCAAATGAACAGTGAGCAATATCAGCAATAAGCGTGAGCAAAGAACAATAAATTTGCCAGCCAAGTCTATACAACACGATGTGATGTAAATTACCGACTGGCGTGAGCAAAGAACCAAAAATTTGCTAGCAAAGTTCAGACAACGGCGTACGATACTATGAAGAGAAATTGGTGTCTGCTTCAGGCTTTTATTTGACTTATGATATCTCCACACTGACTTTTAAAGCCGAAGTTTTCACCGGCCGCCATAGGCATAGGGCGACCCAGATCGTGTTGGGGTCGCGGCGGCAGTCTCGCTATCCTCCTAGCAACGCCACAACAAAACATACACACAGCAGTGAGTGGCAGGGACGACGGCAACAACAGTCCACGTAAGGAACCGGCAATAGCTTTGGTTCTAAGGATCTAGGCTTGCCTCGTATCCAAAACACAGTAGACAAAGCCTTCTTTGCAAGGGTTAAAAAATGCATGCATGGTTGAGAGACACGGAAATCCCAGCTGCGTTCACGCTGCGAATTTGAAATACCGTAAAGGTGAAAACGGTATATTGCCCCTTTGGTGATAATGAACTAGGTGGACGATTTTCACTTTGATGCGTACAAAAGAATTTGTCTTCGAACTCGGACACTACAGTAAGATCTATGATCGAGGAAGGAACAGAACGCGACATTATTGTCAAGGGATCAGGAAGGTGCCTGAAGCGGACTACAGAGGTTAAGTCTGTTTCAATGACTGCAAGAATGAAGTGCGCGCTATGTAGCAAAATCTGGAGGTTCCACCTGTGTGTTATTATAACTCGTCTAAAACCGGAACCTGTACTTTAAACGTTAACAAACCCCAATAAGACCGAAGTATCCTCTTCAGTTGATGACCAAGATAACATTGCACATAATTACCTATCTGCTTCTTGCTCCTTAAAGTATTATAATGTGATTACACTTAGATAGGGATTGTGGGCCTGACGTAACTTCTAAAACTCATCCTAAATAAATTAAATGACAGGTTTTCGTTTGTTTTAAAGTTTCACTAACTTAAAATAATAGGTTTACAAATCAGGCTGGTTACCTTGAGTTTCTCCTTTGAATTTTTTATTCAAATTTAAGAGACAGTTGCGCCTTCGAATTTACATAACACGTGAAATAAAAGCATAATCCAAGTAAGGCATAATTACAAGCTGGAATTCATAACTTGGAAATCCCGGGGAGGG
>NW_004798052.1:135589-139429 GCF_000002075.1 Aplysia californica | reverse complement strand
GATTTAGATAGATAGATAGGTAGATAGGTAGATAGATAGATAGATAGATAGATAGATAGATAGATAGATAGATAGATAGATAGATAGATAGATAGACAGATAGACAGATAGATAGATAGATAGATAGATAGATAGATAGATAGATAGATAGATAGACAGATAGACAGATAGATAGATAGATAGCGAGCGAACAGGCTGGGAGTAGATGGGGTGTGGCGTGTCAATGTAGCTTGAAAAAAAAAGAAGAATTTAATGGAGTAAAAATTATAATACTTGTCCCCGTCGTTTTATGCAAGAAGAATTCTGAATTTATGCAAACTGAGCACAAAAATGTGAAATTATGCGATTCTGTTTTTTTTTTTTAAAACAAAGAATGACAAAGGAAAATAATCAGAAATTATGAGAAAAAAAAGATCAAATTTTGCTAAATTATGCGGGGTGCATAAAAGCATGGGGACAGTATTACATGTAGTATGGGAGATAAATGTTTCGGATCAAGGGCAACGCAACGTAAACTGCAAAGAAGTCACGACTGTGTAAACTGGGCTTACATTACTTACGATTAAGGGAGGGGAAATAACTGGGGGGGAAAGCGGCGTCGAAAGTGCTGACACACTTATCGAGCATAAATCGGCCACAGCAGGAATTACATACATGATAAACATTTAGTTTTAGTAAGAGTTTTACGGCACTTGCCACACAATAAGGTCATATAAGTGCCGAAGATTAGAGGTGTTACAAGAGAGTAATAAACACAAAAAAGAAGGAGAGATAAGGACAATACGTGTTTGGTGGGTAGAAGAAGCAAACCACACCAGAGCACCCTCCAATTACCCACTGATAAACATTAGCAAAATGAATGGAAACAACGGCACCAGGGTTACTCCTAAACCTGTCCCCACGGTTATATGGGGGAAAAAAATGAAATTATGCAAACTGAGCTAAAAAAATGTGAAATTATGCGATTCGCTTAATTTTTTAACAAAAAACGATAAAGGAAAATAATCAGAAATTATGCAAAAAATGATCAAATTTTGCTAAATTATGCGGGGTGCATAAAACCACGGGAACAGCTAAACAGGGTTTACTCTGAGAGCTAAATATTGATTCCTGGTACCAATAGGCCCACCGATTTAGCAGTTTGTTTTGGATTGCTGCCAGGGATTGAACCCACAACCTCCGGGTCATAAACTTTGCCAGCCCAGTATTTGAGCAATGGATACCTTATAGGTCTATTCAAATGCACTTCAAAGTATTATTTTCTTTTACTTTCGTACTACCACGTGACTACTGATCCGCTGTGCCCCAATGCATGATCTACTGTGGAAATTTGTTACCTAGCTTCTGTCATTTTTTTCTCTGGGATCTGTAGGCTGTCCTTTTTGATCATGTCGTTTGATATAAAATTGAGTCTCAGAGGCATCGCAAAAATGTGTTTGCGAAACAGAGGAATAAGGTCAATTTTCTTTTTAAAAAGGGAAACACTTAATTTTTTAAAAATCCACCACGCCCCAGTTTCCCCTACTCAGCATGATAATACTGATACATTAATTGTAATATCATAAGCCCACGGGTCAACAATAACTAGGCAGCAACATGAACAACGCCCTCAGACAAAACACACATATTTCAAACTTCTTACACACACTTTCGTTGAAGGAGACAATGATCCAAGTTGCTGGGGGACCCCTACTAATAGGATATATCCGTTTTTATCTTTAAAAAAATCTTTTTATCAATAAAAAAAAATCCCATATCCTGCAGGGTTATTTAAAAAAACAAACCACTGAATTCGATCAATAAACAAACAAACAAAAGCAACACGTTAACGTTTGATTTGGGCAGAAAGAATCGATTTCACTGAAGCGCAAACGAGGTCAGTTCTCTCATCTGTAGGATCACAGAGACTTCTGCAGAAAGACCCTCTAAAAACAAAACAATTTTAAAAAGAATTTAAAAACATTTAAAAAAAAACACTTATCCCTTTTTTTAATCAACATTTCTTCTGTCTGTCCAAAGTCATGGAGAATAACTAAATGATTCCTAGTATATTAACACTTACAGCGTGAAGTGTAACACTCACAGTGTGTAGTGTGGCATGCATTCCTATGAAAACAATGAAGAGATAAGAAGAAAGCGTTTATGTCCTCGGACATACTGTTAGTGTACGCTTGTGTGACTCGTGCATCATTGTATGTTTCTTGTTTGATGTTTGCAAGTGTGCTATGAAATGACCGTCTCCATTCAACCCTGTGGATTTGGGGTGTGACGAGATGACTGTGACGTCTTGGCTGCACCGGTGTGACGAAATGACAGGTACTGGTGTATCTATGAACATGGATGCGTAATAAGTGCGTTTCTGTGCTGATGCTGAATCTTTGAATGTCGATGTTCTGGTAGGCCTATATCCATCCAAAATTTCTCTCGTCGATCAAGAAAGTTTATTTGAAGAACATACAAAGACAACAGGAAGCAAAATAATATGTCTCAAAAGGATGAAACACAAGGTTGAATAAGGCCTATCAACTTGTATATAGGCCTACTATTATCACGTAGGCCTACAGTATATGCAGAGTATAAAAAAGGAGTTGTATTGGAATAAATTAAGAGATACCATTACATGTTTGGTCAGGATAATGCAATTTCGACACTAATTTTTGAAAGTAAAAAAAAAAAAAGAATCAATCCCCACATCTCGGATAATATCTTACAAACCGAACGGTTTATTTCCGACTGCAATAACCAGGGGAAAGAACATTGAATGAGCGTCGTTTCTTTCGTAAATTGATGAATTACTCCCCCTCCACGTCCGTTTCTTTCCGTTATTTGTCAAGAAAATCTATGTTCTTCGTTTTTTTACGGATACATGCATTGTTTACACTTTACACTGTCGCTGGACGTGAAGGAAATGTGTCGTGTGCTGGATGTGTGAATGCTACGTTGGCAGTGAGTGAGTGAGTGCCATTTAGATTTATAAAAGCCTTTTATTCTTTTATTATTTTCTCTGCCCTACCAAGACCAGTACCTTTTCCTCCCCAAGGAACAACTCGGTAACAACTCTGTGAATATGGCTTTAAATAAAAATTGAAGGCCTCAGTTTATCTTTCTCAACACTAGTCTAGATCTAGATATCTAGATCTAGATCTAGATCTACCCCAGACTGAATAACTCTGTGAGATTTGACAACACGATTCTAGAATCTAGAATCTAATCTAGATTCTAGATCTAGAGTATAGATCTAGATCTAGATCTAGAATCTAGATCTTGATCTAGATTCTAGATAATCTAGATCTAGTCTAGATCTAGATATAGATCTCACTATAGTACTATAGATATAGATTTAGATATAGATATAGATCTAGATATAGATTGTAGGGCGATTGTTAAGATTCCCACGTTTAATTCCGATGTGCGTTTTTCATACCCTCAGGATTTCGCTTTGGTCCCTAACCCTAACCCTAACCCTAACCCTGGCCCTAACCCAAATCCTAACCCTAACCCTAATCCTAACCCTAGCCCTAACCCTAACCCTAACCCTAACCCTAACCTAGGGTTAGGGACCAAAGCGAAATATGCCTGAGGGTATGAAAAACGCACATCGGAATTAAACGCGGGAATCTTAACGATCGCCGATTGTAGATCTAGAGGCCTAGATTGTAGATCTAGAATCTAGATCTAATCTAGATCTAGATCTAAATCTAGATGTAGATCTAGATCTAGATTCTAGATCTACAATCTAGACTCTAGATCTAGATCTAGATCTAGATCTAGATCTAGATCTAAATCTAGATATAATTATTTTATAATAGATCTTGAATTGAGATTTTTAGATTAGATCTG
>NW_004798052.1:133704-135360 GCF_000002075.1 Aplysia californica | reverse complement strand
CTTGGAGGGATTTTTGTTGTTGTTGTTTACAAGGATTTTAGTTTTGGCCAGCACTAGATCTATTTCTCCGAATGTTCGGGAAAATAAAGCTGGGCACTATTTCTCTGAACGTTTGGGAAAATAAAGCTGGGCACTTCTCCGAACACTCTGAAATTAACATCCTTTCCCGCAAATTTCGGATATATATATGGCCACCTCTATTCTCACCCCGGATGAGAATAGCACAGGCGAGTCCTTTGGCTATTCTCACCCGGTGTGCGTTCACTCTAGATCTAGGCCAACCAATTTTGCGTTCACCCTGAACCACAGAATTCTACACTGTGATGACAGAAAAATTGTAGAATTCTGTGCCGTGAACAAACGTTCCATTACAACTGTTAGCCTAAATGGGTACAATTTTGTCTGTGGGCAGTGGAGAGAGAGAGAGATTGAGAGAGAGGAGTAGCGCGAGAACTTCCGTGCAAAACAAAATGGCGACCCGCATAGTTCGGCTCGATTCGATAAGTTAAATATAGCAGTAGCATCTTTGTAGACGACCAAATTAATTTACTTTTGGGGGAAGGACTTCCGTAACGAGCGACCACCCCATCAAACACAATAAAGAAGAGGCCTAACCCTACCCCTAACCCTACGCCTACCCCTAGCCCTCAATTCTGCTCTGTCTCATAGTGGTCGCTCGTAACGGAAGTCCTCCCCTTTTGGGTTTTAACACTATTTTAAAATTTTGTTTTGGTCAATTTGATCGTTCACACCGATAGAGTATTCAGAAAGAGAGAGAGAAGAGGGGAGGAGTAGATCTTACGAGAACTTCCGGGCAAAACAAAATGGCGACCCGCGTAGTTCGGCTCGATTCGAAAAGTGAAATAGCCATAGCATCTTTGTACGTAATTTTTTCTTTGCTTTTATCCATTTGATCATCCACACTTAGAAAGTATTCCGAAATTAGGAAAAACAGGTCTCGTTTCATACCAGGTGAGAATAGCCAATGGTGGCAAGTCTCACCCGGGGTGAGAGGTCGATCGTATTTTTATTCTCACCCCGGGTGAGGATAGCCACTTCCTTATATATAGATCTTTAATTATATTACAGGCCTACCAAAGATTGTTCGTATACAATAAGGTTCAATCGGTCCAAAAAATGTCAGTGTAAATATTTATAAGAAATGCTACAGTTCCAAACAGTTTTTCGCTACAGATATGACGTGTTGCCTATGAAGGGTGCTTCTCTTAAACTTAATGTGTTGTGTTCACTCGTGTGCTATCTAGATCTAGATCTATGGAGGGTTATTGATAACGACACATAGAAGTAGCATCTCTGCGTTTGTCGCGGCCGAGACCAATCAATCATGGCTCAATTTTTTGGCATTTTTTGGTCCCGAAAAAAAGTTTTTAAAAAACCCCAAAAAACCCGAACCTGTTTACTTTTGAAAGGAACTTCACTTATCTTCACTTCGTCTCTTTCTCACTTGTTGTTACCTCATAGATTTGTTGAATTGAATACGTTACAGTTATATATATACGATTTGTATTGCTGTTCCTTTTTTTATTTTTCCCTCTTTGTGGTGTTTTATTTTGTTGGTGTGTAATTTTTTTTCTTGTTATAATTGTTCCGATGTGTTGTTTTTCTATTATTTTTTGTTGTTGGGGAAAAGGGGGG
>NW_004798052.1:125039-133234 GCF_000002075.1 Aplysia californica | reverse complement strand
AACTCTCGCAAATAGGCAAAAAATCACGAGACTGGAAGCCAGAAACCGTTAGGAGAAATAAAGATCGGCACTATTTCTCCGAACGTTTGGAGATATAGTCACTTCGTTTAGTTTTTGCTTAAATAGACTAAAATAGAGGGTGATTGAATGCAAAATAGGTAAAGCCTACTGCCCAAAGTCGAATAGTCTTACATTTTCTCGCAGTACCTTTTGAAGGAATTTTCAAATGAAGTATAGTCCGGGAACGTTGCCCCAATCACAATTTAAGTATCTGAATATTCAGCATTTAAAAATCTCTAGCTCTTGAAACTGCTGTGAATAAATTAAGGCATTTTTTCAGCTTAGGGCAGTATAGTCTACCTTTATGGTATAGAGTTGCTAGCTCATCATTTATAATTTACCTAGGCCTTTGAAACTTTGTACATGACATGGCATTTCTGCCAACCGAAATAAAATAAAAAAATCTTGACCCAGTAATAAAAAGTTTCTGTAAGTGGCTCCTTGGATGAATAAGGCCTACACAGGATCACTACAATGAATGACTAGCCTACAAATTGCTCATTTTGAGACAGCGACACCACCCTGCCCCACATGACATTTCAACATTTAAGCTTGTAGATTTCATCCCATTACTGTGTAGACGTCTCCACATGAGTCTCAAAAAGTGTCCACCCCGCCTCTTGGACCATATCATTTGTTTGGCGTGTACATTAAAGTGTGGTGTTGAGAATAATTAGTCTGAAATTCCAGTCCACTCTTTTCTAAAGATACTAATGATATTCAAGTATTCCAGTTTTCTCTAACTCTAAGATCCTGGTGTAACTTGAAAAGAAGAGCTCAAATTAATATATGGTCAGACCCAAGTGAACTAGGCTATCTGATCTGTGCCACAACTGTCATTTGGGTCAAAATTTACTATGCAACCTCCAAGGTCAAGGTCACATGTTGACCGTCTAGTATGGACAAGGAATGTACTACATCACTACAACAGTAGTCATAGTATAAGGCCATATTTTGCTGTACACACATGGTGCCTGTTTCTTTTGATCTTACCTTTTTCCTTTCTGTTGGGTTTGTCTTTTTCTGTCTTTTTTTTTGTTGACACTTTCATTTACTAGGAAAGTCACGATTTTTTTCAAGGTGGACAGTTACCTCACTATCTCACTGGTCTTTGATGTGGATGATCCTGGTTCAATTTTGCTTGTTAGTTTTTGTTTCCCCACCCCCTCTGCTTGGTGTTATTTTGGAGATGACACTAAATAAGAGGTCCCAGTTTGTCATCAACAATACAGTTCTGGAAGGTGTGTTGAATTCATAAACAACGCAGTTTTCTTGGGGCTGGAACAATGCTGAATGGGCATTTTTATAATTGTACCAACTTATTGTTTTTTGGCACTGTCTACTTTCAATGCATCTTGTTCCCCATAGATTTTGCCTGGGGACCATGTTAAGGTTTTTGAGCTTCAACTTGTCAGAGTGATTTCATTGAATTGACCTACTACTTGATATTTGCAGACATTGATTGTAATCAAGTATTATGCTTGCCTTGGTACAGTGTTCATGTAACCTTCTTAATATTGGCACTTATCAACACTGAATGAACACTGCGGTATCTAGATCTTTTTTTTGCTGCACCATCTGTTGCTGGTCTTTGTGAGTCTGATCTAATTAAGCCGGCATATTTGATTTCAACTGATTGGATTGCTTGAATTCAAGCTAAGGTCAGTTACAGAAAAGACATACCTGAATGACAGTTAAAATTTTACAATATCTTTAAAATAATTTTGTATGTTATAAATGGGTGGACACACGACTCATGCTGAAAGAAGGTTTGGGTGATTGCTTGGTATTTGGCATTAAAAAAACTCATAGGATGGGAACAGGGTTATATCTGATATCCTCTTGATTGTAAATTCGAACAAATAATTATTTTTAAAGGTGTCTTTACAACTTTAAAAAAAGGTAAGCAAGTTTCAGTAAGCTTGATATTAAAAAAGTAGATATCTATCTTTGGAGTAAGTCTGATTGTTTATAGTTGCACACACACTGAAATGATTTTTTTTAGATGTGAATAGGCTGATTATGTGGATACAGTTCACATTTACATTTTACGTTTGATGAAATATCTTCTATGGTGCAAAGGTTTGACTATTCACTTTTCCTGTTTGTGGATGTAGAGCTCTGCTTTTGAACAATATGCTTAGAGAGTCAGTCCTTTTCTAAAAGAATTCCTGCCCAAAAAAGTGCTTCATTGATATTATTATTGAACTCTGCACTCAAAGACCATTCAGGTCGTTCATATTTTTTTAAAGTCCCTGTTTAGTCGTTGGTTTTAGGCAGACCCATCACCCATTTCAAGTGGCTGAATTTGAAATGCAGGCGATAGGAGGATGCTGCTGATAGGTTCTGCTTCTTTTTTTCCCTCTCTATTATTTCTGTCTGTTTTTCTTTCTTTTAAACTTCCCTGCACTAAATGGCTTTTATCATGTTAGTGTGCTCTCTTAACTTGAAAAGAAAAAACACAATTTAAAACTTGCAAGACATCTTTTACGGGGTCTGCAATTTCCATATATATATATATTATGTGTGTGTGTGTACAGAAAAGCGTTTGGCCATTAAAAACAAACCACCTGTTTTCCCATGTCAAGAAGTTTGCATAATTACTTGTTGGCTGGAAACTCTGTTGACAGTGTATGCTACCCGCAGGAGAAGCAGTGTGGTACCCTTAAGCTTTATAGACATGTTGGAGATCTGTGTCCAAATTGCATAGATAAAGTTGTAACTTGACTGTTATATGATATCACATGCTTTTTTGTTGACAGTGTGTGCTACCCGCAGGAGAAGCAGTGTGGTACCCTTAAGCTTTATAGACATGTTTGAGATCTGTGTCCAAATTGCATAGATAGAGTTGTAACTTGACTGTTATATGATATCACATGCTTTTTTGTTGACAGTGTGTGCTACCCGCAGGAGAAGCAGTGTGGTACCCTTAAGCTTTATAGACATGTTGGAGATCTGTGTCCAAATTGCATAGATAAAGTTGTAACTTGACTGTTATATGATATCACATGCTTTTTTGTTGACAGTGTGTGCTACCCGCAGGAGAAGCAGTGTGGTACCCTTAAGCTTTATAGACATGTTTGAGATCTGTGTCCAAATTGCATAGATAGAGTTGTAACTTGACTGTTATATGATATCACATGCTTTTTTGTTGACAGTGTGTGCTACCCGCAGGAGAAGCAGTGTGGTACCCTTAAGCTTTATAGACATGTTGGAGATCTGTGTCCAAATTGCATAGATAAAGTTGTAACTTGACTGTTATATGATATCACATGCTTTTTTGTTGACAGTGTGTGCTACCCGCAGGAGAAGCAGTGTGGTACCCTTAAGCTTTATAGACATGTTGGAGATCTGTGTCCAAATTGCATAGATAGAGTTGTAACTTGACTGTTATATGATATCACATGCTTTTTTGTTTTATTTTGATTATGTGAACAGCTACATTTTGAATGTGGGTAGTGAAAGAAACAGATAGATTTTGAATAATCTATACTTGTAAGGCATGAACTTCCATCTGCTGAATGCACTGAATCCAGAGAATGTTTAAACACATTTTTCTTTTTGTGCTCTGCGGCTTGCATTTTCACTTCACTGAAGTGTAGTATAATAATTTTGGCTTTCTCAGCCTCTTACCAGCCTTGCTGTAATTATCAAATCAGTTCTCTTTGCCAAGCTAAAATTGCAACAGCTGTTGTGCATTGGTTACCCATATGTTGTAACTCAGATTACTTTTTCTGTTTTAAAAGCATCTGACCGTTTTATTTCATATGCTTGAACAGAGGTGAAGTGAACCCCTAGAGAACAACAGTTACTATGTGGTGATATTGGCAACACCTGTTCTGCCTGAACAATAATGTCTTTGTTGCTACCAAGCACTGGGATTTAACTTATTATAGCATCAGATCTATATTTTGGAAAAGCTCTTGGAGTTTGAATTAAACAATTTCTCATACTACGCTGCCGGTTTATCACAGATTGGGGTAAGACATTAATATAGGCATACCTGTAATCTAGTATCCTTCTAAAGTACCCCACACATTCTTTCACATTTATGCACAATCATGCTCTTCCTGTTTCCGCATGCACATATGTGGTAATATATTTCTGTTGGATTGCTACTCAATCAGTACAAGTTTTGTGGATGGCCTGTGTTTCTAGCATGGACACCCTTCCCCTAACACTACTGGTACAATGCTATCTTGAAATGTTGTCTTTCCTTCTGTTCTAGGTGTTGTCAGAGTTCCCATGTGAAACCCGCCCACTGTTACAACATAATTAAGGGAACAGTTGAGCGCCTACATCATCCCCCAGCCAATGTCCTGTACGGGGAATGGACGAGAGCTCGTCGGGTGATGGGTTGCGGCTGCGCAGCCGTGTGGTAGCACGAGAAGACAGACATCAGAAGGTCGCCTCGGCTCCCACCAGAGCCATGCCTCAAATACGGGGAGCTAACTCTGGCTCCGGTGAGCCGTCCAACAGTCAAGAGGCTGGTGCTGGTTCTCCCTTAGCGAACTTGAGTGATAATCCTGCAAATGGTGTTCACGAGAATTTAGGGTTCAGTTCGGAGGAGCATGCAGACCTTGGTGTGCCCACGTCGTCCTCCCAACCTTCCACCCTCAAGGGGACGGCGGGGAACAAGTCTCACAAGTTGTCTGGAGTGAAAGAAACAAACATCGATGACAGATCGGAGGAAAGTGACGCCGAGGCACCAGACACACAGGAACTCATATCGTCCCGCAAAGATGATGAGTACGACAGTGGTGTGGAAGATGTAGTTATACAAGACCAGGTACGACTGTTACCTCATGACCACTTTCTTTTAATTTCGCTCTCATCCTCTGCTTTCTCTGTGGCGACCATGTCTTATTGTAATGTGTTATTGTAAGGATCTTGGCAGTTGCATGCTCAGGACTATAGCTTGATTCCCAAGAAATTTCATGGAGTACATGTATTCCCATCTGTCTGCTTGGGTGCTGTATCCCACCCACCTGGTGGATTCGAAGCAGCCAGTCTCCTTAATGATCGAAACATTGTGTCTATGGGGGCATAAAATATTTATAATCATTTCCGCGATGCCTCTCTCTCATATTAATATATTTCCACGTCTCACAATTTTGTCCTCTGCTAGTGTCTCTACCACTCAGGTTAGGGGGCATCACGAGTAGGTCCTACGTCTTTTCTTTCCCTCTGTTGTTTCTGTATTTGCTCCCCCCCCCCCCCAAGCACTAAATGACCATCGCTGTGTCAATTTACTTCTCTGCAGGTATTGAAACAACACACACGACAAACATCTCCTGCTCGTTCAGATCTTCCTATCTCTGTCAGTTTTCCTCTTTTATGAAACATAGGTAGTTGGCGAATGCTCTAATATGGTTTGCTCCTTCTTTTCTCCTTTGAACAAAGATTATAAACGTCTATCGTCCTTATCTCTCCGTTTTTTGTGTTTGTATTTCTTCGCTTACACGACCTAATTAATTGTGTTGCAAATGTGGTAAGACTCTTATTAAAACAAATCTTTTTAAAAAGATGAAATAGTTCGTATTCAGCGCGTGCAGACCCTGCGCGCCAGCTCGGTGTGCTGTTGGCCTGCCTGCCGTGTCGAACAAAGGAAGCACTTAGACACCATGTGGTGGGTAAGCAACCACGTAACAGGTATTGTTCTAACAATACAAGCGGGAGTGGTAGTGATCTCTTGGTCGATGGTTACGACCTGTGGTAGTTGCGCATGTGTGTTTAATTAGGTCAAGACGTGCCAGAAAACGCGGATTGCAGGGACCAAACAGAAGTCAAGATGGTCTTCTACATTCCTGTGCTTTTATGTCTCTTTTTGCACCATGAGACTGCTCTCTCTCTCTCTCTCTCTCTCTCTCTCTCTCTCTCTCTCTCTCTCTCTCTCTCTCTCTCTCTCTCTCTCTCACACACACACACACATACACACACACTCTCCCTCTCTCTCTCTCTCTCTCTCTCTCACACACACACACACACACACACACACACACACACACACACACACACACACACACACACAGAGCACGCGCGCGTACATACCAGTTGTCGTACGAAGGAGAGACCCGAGTTTGATGCCCGCGTGGGGAGAACGTTTTAGCGAATTTCTCGGTCTATCCGCTGAGATGTTGTTCCCTCTCAGCCCAGGTTGGACCTGACAAGCAGGGTGGGAAGCCCGCCGCCTAATTGATCTAAACTACAATTAACTTGTATTAACTATTATGTGACTCCAGTGTGTGAATAGGACTAGGGGAACGTTTCAGGTTTACCTACTGTGGTACTACCTATGGAATCCACTGTGCGGAAAAGATAAGATAAAATCAATTTTTATTGTCACGGCACTGGCGCATTGGTTTAATATTTTTCAAACACACACACACACACACACACACACACACACACACACACACACGCACGCACGCACGCACGCGCACGCCCGCACACACATAATCATGCACACACACTACACCACACATGCGTAGGCACGCTTGCACTTTCCGACTCTCGCACTCCTTCTCTTCGATGCACATGATACACATACGCACATAATGTATGCTTACACTCACAGACAGACCCACAGCCACGCACATAATATTGTGATATAATGAACAATACTTGCAGTTGGTAATAATCTGTCACCGTCGTTTTATTCAAGAAAAATTATGAAATTATGCAAACTGAGCCAAAAAATGTGAGATTATGCGATTCTGTTAATTTTAACAAAGAATGATAAAGGAAAATAATCAGAAATGCTTAATTATGCGGGGTGCATAAAACCACGGGGACAGAATAATGTACCCACTCAGTATTCTGATGGTATTCCGATAGTATTCTCATAGCAAAAGCTTAACAAACGGTCGTAAGAATACATGTACTTGATTTTACAAGATGAAACCTCTGATTAAACATGTTGAAAAAAAAAAAGAAAAGAAAAGAAAACCCAACAATATTAGCTGTGTTTAACTGTTTAACATGTGTGTGCATGTGTAAAATGATTTTATGATGAGGCCCAATTTTCCCCTCCCTTGGGCTTGGCTGATGACATCTGTATCTAGTTCTGCTTGGGTGGTTTGATATCGAGCGTTGTGAAGCCTGACGTGTGAACCTCAATCGATCATTATCAAGAAATTGTCTCGAGTTTACACAGTTGTGTAGGGGTATGCCGAATGCTTGTTCGTGCGTATTCATGCAAGCAGTTCCACCTATTGATATTAATACTACTACCGACACCATTTTAGTTGGTCGTAGGGGGGAGGGACGTTAGATTTGGAACTCCTGCCTCTTAAATAACGTTTTAGTGTTGCAGTGGGTGTTGAACCTATACAGTGACAATGGCCGTTCAGGTTTTTCTGGGTGTGTGTGTGTGTGTGTATGCACGTTTCGTGTGTGCGTGCGTGCGTGCGTGCGAAGACGCGTGCGGCGAAAAGGAACAAACATTTTCACACACGCTCAAACCAAATTGCCAGTATCATACCAAGTGAAAAGAATGAAAAATCCCTTCCCTCCAGATGGGGGAAAACAGCGAACAAAAATACACCACTGAGTAATTCATCAACTGGATTTGTCCTTTTCCCAATAATCTATTAATCACGGAGTACGATAAAGACTACCAAAAAAAAAATAATCACCAAAATAAAACAAAACAACCCCCCCCCCAAAAAAAAGAAATACAATGGAACTTACGTAACTAACCAGAAATCACTCACAGCACGCACGATATTACGATATTTCGTCACCATCCTTATTATTATGAACATCACGCTGTGGTTATCAATCACGGGGCTAAGATAGTCAGAACGGAATGAAGCAACACGTCATGCAAGCTCACGATCCGGGTTAATGCTTTTTATTTTGTGCTTCGCGAAAAGACGATCATCTTTTGCCCGGGGTGTACAAAATAGAACAAAGTATTAATCTCGATTTGGGGGGAAGAGACGCGCTTACGTTGAAATCGCTTTAGCGCGTTGTCTATAATGCGTTCGCGCGCGCAATATTTTGAGCGTGAGTGTGTGTATGTTTGGGGGCGCGCGCGTGAGCGAGTGAGCGTTGGTATGTGTGTGCGTGAGTGTTCGTGTGTGTGTCAGTATGCTTGTGTCAGTGAGTGAGTGAGTGTGTGTGTGTGTGTG
>NW_004798052.1:123463-124939 GCF_000002075.1 Aplysia californica | reverse complement strand
GGGGGGGTCTTGCTAGGTGCAATACAATGTATTCCTTTGTGTAGTAGATGTACTCAGAAGACGGGTTCTTCGATCATGCCTTGATTCTCAATGCTACTTTTTATGTCTATCAAAGTGCTTATAAGGGGTAAGGCAAACGTGAAATTCTTTTAGTATTCTGATAACTATGTTTTTTAATCGAGCGAAGCTGGGACTCGGGTGTGTTTGTGTGAATGTGTCAAGTTTGTTTGTGTGTGTGTGTGTGTGTACGTTTGTGTTTTTGTGTGTGTGTTTTTGTATGTGTGTATGTATGCGTGTGTGTAGCAAAAATTTGTGTACGTGTGTGAGTGCGTGTGTTTGTGTGTGTGTGTGTGTGTGTGTGTGTGTGTGTGTGTGTGTGCGCGTGCGCGCGCGCGTTAGAGAGAGAGAGAGGGAGAGAGAGAGAGAGAGGCGCACGTTATGTGCGACCCAGGGCTGTTTGAAAGACAAGGCTGAGACAATACATGTAGTTTTAACTCAAAAAGTGAAAACATTATCTTGTTATCTGTAAACGGAACACAAGGTCACCGGTACAACAACACAGTGAATGGTGTCTATTAAAGTCAATTAAGTCAAATTGTGTAGAATTATGGCGGAATCTTCTGGGGGAAAATGAAAGAAAGAAAAAGCAACATATAAACGTTTCGAAGATTTCCCGCCGTAAAGTGATATACATGTATGTTGAATTATGGGATGTGTAACGATAGAAATTAATTTTTAAAAGTGGAGGGGGGGGGGAGGAATTTAATTTCATAATTTCACAATTTGCTCTCCCGAAAGAATTCTATTTGGTGAAGTCAAGCGTGTCCATCAACGCCTGTAGCAACGTCTCTGTTAAATCGTATTGAAGTTAAAGCCTCACGGAAGCTATAAAGCAGCTATGACCTAACCTATTGGCAGACACTGAAACGAAAGAAGTGGAGGTGGGGGGGGGGGGGGGGTTTGTGTGTCTGTAAAAATAATCTTTATGTTGATAAACTAAGTTTGCCTGTGGGCTAAATATAACATGTGAAAAAGAAATAGGAGGTCAAAGATGTAGTTCTTGTAAAACCTGAATAACTTTCCATATAAATTATATTCAACTCATGTATGGAAAGACTGGCATACAATATTATGGTTTTTCAACACTTTAGAATGCGCCTAACCAATTCTTAAACACGCATGACGCCTTGGAATTTTGAATAAATTAAAAACTTTAAACTTGTTTTTACACTCTATTTTCATAACTTTACCTCCCAAAACTTTCTATCTTCCCCTAAAAGCAATTGCTCAGTAATGAATTACTTCATAAAAGTGAAGAGCAGTGTAGTTCAGAACTATTTTCGCTGCTAGAAAGGAAACCACAATTATGTCAAGTTCTATGATTGACGACATTTGGGGGGTTTTTCACATGCAGGCACACACACACACACACACACACACATACACACACACACACACACATACACACACACACAC
>NW_004798052.1:116254-123165 GCF_000002075.1 Aplysia californica | reverse complement strand
AGAGAGAGAGAGAGAGAGAGAGAGAGAGAGTAACTTGTCAGATTTTTACGGCAACTCTCAGCAATAAGTTATATTAGAAACTGCCAGATTGCGCATTTCGTACACTCGACCATTGTCTATCTGTGCGGTTCGGTCGGCAATAGTTTTTCACGTGGATATCGGCTGAAATCTGTCTACTCACGATAGATAATCTTCCTCCTTCTTTTCATTCATTATTTCTTTCTGTCTATCTTCAGTTTTTTGCATCGACTGGAGAATATGTGCATTTAATTAATTCATTTATCTAGAAAACAGCATTGTGAATGTAGAAATAAAATCGGTATCGAAGCAAAACATTCTAAAATCTGTCTTGGTATAGAGAATTGGTCAGTACCAAATGAGGATTCTACGCAGGGGGACTGCGGGAATTTATTACCCGGGAATCTGAAAAAAAAAAATCGCTTAGACCCGAGAAAATGCACAAAGTCCTCGATACCAAATCTGAAAAGCCTACCGAGTTCATAATTATTTTACCGGTCGCGTTTGTGATATTACGTTCGGCTTTCCCCAGTCCGAGAGTACGTTTCCCGTTTCACGCGAATGAGCGGCTATGGCGGCAGGCGGAAGTGTAGGTGTAATACAGACTGCGTCGGGAAAATCAAAATCTACTTTCTCTTTCGTTACCGCTCAGAATTGTCCGATGATAGTTTGTTAACGTTAGATTTACAGTTATAAAAAAGTGTAACCTGCAGTTTGTGCGTAAAAAAAACACAGTATACCCATACAAATTAAATCGATATTCTCACTGACCAATTTATAATGACCAAAAAAAGGGAGAAAAAGAAAACACGCGTCCTCCGATTTCTCGATTGTCGGGCCCGTCATCGTGACCGGTCAATGAACCTGTGAGAGTTCGTGAGTACAGCATGAGTAAGGGACCGGCCGGTGGTTGTTGGGGAAAGCCTAGATCTAATCAAAGTTCATTTAAGGAGTGTTGCAGGGCGTCGGAACTGAGGGGAGGCGTTTGACTCAATACATTTATGAAGTTTACGGCAGCAGGAAAAGGCCGCGGTGCAAGAAACTGATGCTAAAATAAAAACCTGATAAGTGGAAGCGGTTTTGACATTCGACAATCGAGTGCGTAAATGAGGGAACATTAGTATCTTCAAGGTTGGTGTTCCCGGATTTGTCGGATTTGTCAGTGATGACAAATTGAATAGTGGCAATGAAGAAATGCCATTTTCAACCCTCGGAAAGCTCTATGATGGCTTGTTGCTGATTAAATACTGGTACATGTACTGTGATTTAGCATTTTTTTAAAAATCAATACTTAGTCCATGATGAAGTGATTCACTGATTGCCCGGTTTTCAGCCTCACTGCATCCCAAACTCTCACAGTCCTTCCAGCTCCGGCTCTCGGTACACGCTTTCTTTTATATTCACTTTTTGCTCTGCCTTGAGCCTAACTATAAAGGTTTATGAATATGTTTTGTCTTGCATGCTTTTTAAAATCCGTGATTCCTGAAACCAAACATGGTTTTGGCAGTTGATGTTCTTCTTGCCTCAGGTTCAGATCAGGATTCATTTTGTATTTTTTAGGGTAAAACTAGTTAAAATTAATTGTCAGTCATACCTAAGTCACGAAGGACTTTTCAGTGTCCTATGCTAGTGTCGGCAAATACGTTTTAATATAGTTTCTATTGGTATGGGTTAGGGGTTTTGAAGTCAGTTTGGCAATCACCTTGCACTCAATTTCAAATTCAATACTGAATGATTGGTGCCTTGAACGATAGTCCATAAAATGATTTTTTTTAAAAAGGGTGACCTTATTTAGGCCACATATGGCCTAAATAAGCTAAACCCCCCTCCCTTACCTTATTTAGGCCACACCTGTGGCCTAAATAAGCTAAACCCCCCTCCCTTACCTTATTTAGGCCACACCTGTGGCCTAAATAAGCTAAACCCCCCTCCCTTACCTTATTTAGGCCACATATGTAGTCAAAATAACCAAACCAATGTAAAGCATTGTTTTCTTTACAAGTTACATTATTATCTCTTTAAAACTCTTCACATCCATTTTCCTTCACAGCCGTATCGTACATGACATGTGATGTAGAATCAATTTAAGGTCCTTGGAAAGGTGACCAGAAAATAACAAAATTATTTTATGATCTTCACTTGCACTTGCAATTTTTTTGACAAATTAAAGTCTACCTAATTATATTTTTTCCCCTCATTTGTCTTCACTATAAATGACAACTGGCATGTATTGTTTTCAGTTATTATCAAGAAAGTGGATAGGCGGACTACGGGGTCTATCTAGCCAAAAGGATAGGTGGACCCCGGGGTCTACCTAACAAAATGTTAGGTTTTAGGATGTGAACCCCGGAGTCAGCGTAGTGAAATAAGTAGATCTAGGTTTAACTAAGGATCGGTGGACCCCGGGGTCAACATAATGAAATAAGTAGATCTAAGTTTATTTTATAATAGGACTGGCGGAGCCCGTGGTCAAAGTAGTGAAATTATAAGTAGATAGGTTTAATTAAGGATTGGAGGACCACGGGGTCAATGTAGTGAAATCAGTAGATCTAGGTTTAATTAAGGATTGGTGGACCCTGGGGTCAATGTAGTGAAATAAGTACATGTCGATAGATCTAGGTTTAATTTTAAGGATTGGTGGACCCTGGAGTCAACGTAGTGAAATAGGTAGGTTTAAGGTGAACCCCAGGGTCTACCTAACGAAACACTAGTTAGGTTTTAGAATAGGTGGATCCTGCGGTCACCGTAGTAAAATAAGTAGGTTTAATCAAGGTGTCCCGGGGGTCCACCAATCCTTAATTAAACCTTCTTATTCCTCTATGGCCTTGGTGACTCCGGGTTCCACCAATCTTTAAAGAAACCTACTTATTTCACTGCGGTGACCCCAGGGTCCACCTGTCCTAAAACCTAGTACCAATCCTTACTTAAACCAAACCTTATTTCACTACGGTGACTCCGGGGTCCACATCCTAAAACCTAGTATTTCGCTATGCAGACCCCGGAGTCCACCTATCCTCTACAGGACTATACTATTATAATCAATTTGCAATTTTCATTGATTAGCATTTTTGTTTAAATATAATATTGAATCAGAGTGCAGGGGAGACCGAGGCGCCCGGTCGATTCGGTGGTCGGCTTTTGTAGATCTATGCATTTTTTACGGAAAGCCGTATTACCTAACCCTATTACTAGATCTATTAGTGTTGTGAAAACTTCAACCTCTACAGCTCAGGCATCAAAAGATGCTGGTAAATAATAATAGATCTACGTCCTGAAGTTTCATAATTTATTTTTATACAGAATAACACAGTACACAGTCAGTAGTTTTTATTTCATCGAGTTATAAAAATGGCCTTCGTATAAAAATTGCCTTGTTTTCAGAAGCAAGTTTTAATAGTTCTAGTTCTACCTAATCGATTTTCATGCGAATTCAACCATTTTGATGATCTTTCTTTTCGTTTTAAAAAGATGTAGATCTAGGCCTGTCGGGTGTGGCAGTGCGAATAGCACTGAGTTGTTTAGATCTAGATCTAGATCTAGACCCATCAAAACACGAGGCTTCGTGGCCGATCACAAAAGTCTACGGGGCTTATCGAGGCAAATTCGCCCTGCCGCGAGCACATTCACTAAACTGCCTACTAGATAGAATCTACTACCAAATATTCTCTACACGATCTTTGCTACTACTACTACTAGGCCTACTAGCCTACATGTACTACTACGAGACAGTACAAGAGAGTGTCACTCAGGCAAAGATAGTGTAACTTTGACTCAGCCACGTAGCATACACACTTTTTATACCCCAAATTTAACCCGAAAGTCCATTCGGAGGATTTGACCTTTTCACTTGACCAAAGTGTGCCAAAATGGTAGCCTAGCTTTTGCCCCTCCATGAAGGAAAAATCCGGCCCTCATTCAAACCATTGGAATTGAGCAAAATTTTGCGTTTTGTGCTTTGTTCTTTACAATATTCATTATGGTTATGATTTATAAGTTGTACACTGAGGCAAAACCATACTAAATGAGAAAGGTGCACCATATGAAAGTGGAATGAACTCAGTTGCCTGAAAAGAGTAGTTTGAACATGTGTGGCCTAAATAAGCTAAACCCCCCTCCCTTACCTTATTTAGGCCACAGTCCACTGTGGCCTAAATAAGCTAAACCCCCCTCCCTTACCTTATTTAGGCCATATGTGGCCTAAATAAGCACTCCCAAAAAAAAACTACCTCGCCTCATTTCATACACTCTGTTCATCGTAACTTGTGCACACCCATACACCCCCTTCCTTCCCCACGCACATATATAAACACAAGTTAAAGCAAGGCAACATGCACACACACACACACACACACACACACACACACACACACACACACACACACACACACACACACACATACACACACACACATGAGCACGCACAAACAAGTTTTCAAAATATAATTGCCCAATATCACGGAAAGCAGCAAGCGCGTTCGATGGGGCAACGATCATCTTTTTTTTTTCCTCTTTGTCTTTGTACTACCTGATTTTGGGCCAATCTACCTGAAAATGACCCTGAATCTACCTGAAATGGGAACTCTGAGGTAGGCAGCCCTGGGTTGACCACATAAATGATAGCCTTTTATAACTTTTATTTTGGTACCTGCAAACTCTTTGACTTCTCATACGAAGACCACATTTCAAATGCTGAGGTACAGAACAGAATCACCAACGCAGTGGGGCAGCATGAAGATCTACTGACCACAGTGAAGAGACAAAAATTAAAATGGTATGATCCACAGGACTTGCCAAAACAATCCTACAAGGAGCCGTACAAGGAAAGAGAAAACAGAGAAGGAGATGGGAGGACACCATTACAGAGTGGACAGGAAAGACATTGGGTGACTATCTGAGGAAAGCAGAGGACAAAGAGAAATGACGAGAGCTGGTTGTCTGATGCAGTGATGCCTCCACGGTTGCCCCAACCACGGGATAGAAGAAGAAGAAAAAGAACCCATTGAGATGCTCCTATTTTTTGAGGATTTTACCCATTTTATTGAAACTGCCGTTGGATTTTGCCATTTTGTGGAACAGTAAGCTATCAGCATCAAATGCAATGATAATATAATGTATTATATATTTGGCAACTTGGAAACACTTTGTCACTTTTCACATAAAACTACGACGCTACAGAGTTGAAAGTTGGCAAGTACGAGTACCTTCAACAAGATAGATAGGTCCCCATGACGGAGCCCGATTTTTGATTTATTCATTTCCTGAATTTAGAAATATATATTTGTCAAAAAGTTCACGCCCTTCTTTGGCCTTTGTGATTATTCCACTGTGAAACGAAAGAAATCTGCGTAGCTGTCCTTTACAGCGGAAGTGCCGGAAGTGATATTTCGCGAGGCGCATTTTGTTTTGGGAGTATACATCTAGACCTTCTAATTTTTTGCATCTTTCAAGATTTATTGCTCCATTCCAGTAGAGTGTAAATATATTAGGCCAATGACATTCAGTAGATGTTAATGCACCTATCATTCCTTTCATCGAAAGGGAGCCCAGCTAGTCCTAGATATTTAAATTGTTGAACTTGTTCCATCTTTTCACATTTGCTTAGTGGGTGGTTGGCGGGTGCTCTGGTATAGTTGCTCCTTCTTTCCTATCAAACATCTATCGTCTTTATCTCTCCTCCTTCTTTTTTGTGTTTGTTACTCCCTTGTAACACCTTTAACCGTCGGCACTTATTTATATGACCTTATTGTGTTGCAAGTGCCGGAAAACTCAAACAAAAACTAAACTCATATTTGCTTTTAAGAGATTACAAGTAGGGTTTACTGCTTTTTAAAAAGATATTACCATGCATTCTAATACGAGTGCACTAAACACACACACACATACACACTCACTTACACACACACACACACACACACACACACACACACACACACACACAAACATGCACACAGGACACCTTGTGATAAGCATATTTCACATGTGTTACCACATGCTTATTCATGCGTTTTTGTTTGTTTGGGGTTTGTTTCTTTGTTGTTGTTTTTTTTAACTAGCTGGGCCCCCTTTCGATGAAAGGAATGATCGGTTCATTAACATCAACTGAAATCATTGGCCCATTTTATTTACAATTTACTGGAAAGGAGCAATAAATCTTGAGAGAAAAGTGACACATGTTTCCAAGCTGCCAAATTTATAATAGATGTATAGATTGATTCTATGTTCCGCTTTCGTTGTTTTACATTCCACAATTTCAAAGGTGCGCACGGCTAGTGAACGGAAACCTCACTTGTTTACAATGGTGTCTTTGAAGACGGACTTTCCCAAGATTAGACCTAAACGAAACTAATGAAAAAAACTGAAAATTAAACTACAGGGACTTCAGGCTCCTCAATAAAAATGTGCTCCCTTTAAATGATTGTGAATCACCATGAATTTGGTCAAATTCGAAAGTTCAGTGGCTGGGAAGTTTTAGGCCGGCAAAGTGACGAACCTTCACAAATACAATAATAGAGATGTACACCACTGATGTTGCTGTCGCGCGAGTTTCATGCACTGTCAACACGGTTGCACCGTGGTTGATAAGGAGCGAGGGTTTAATTTTGCGGAAAACCCCGATAGAGGAATGCTCACTGAAACACACCGATGATGAACAGAATGTCCAAAGATAACATTATAAAATAGAATCTACTGTGAAACCGGGAGATATTTTGTTGGTCCACTTCAAAAGAAATATTGTTTACTCCAAAGCTTCTTCAGGTCAAACTCTTTTCAAACGTGTGACGTTATTTCTGGTGAAATGAGAGTAATTTACACGCGTAACAATTATATGATTAATAATTCCTTATAGTGACCATTCATCAAGATATTCAGGCCTTTTTTTTAGTGAACCCCCC
>NW_004798052.1:114495-116122 GCF_000002075.1 Aplysia californica | reverse complement strand
TTCATCGGCACAGATTCAAGTGGGGTATTTGTATTTTCCGTTCTGAAGCATGAAAGATGGTGTTTTAAAAAACATTTTAGGCCTAGATCTAGGAAGAAAGGCAAAATCTTGCAACTGGAGCAACGCGATAAATGGGAGATCAAGTCCTTTATATTTTCAGGAAGGATATTCTGTCTTGGAAATTTCGATACGAATTGATTGTTTGATTCCAGCTTTGAAACGTTGGTTTGGATAGCCAAATGTTTTAGCGGACACGCGTTAATAGTAACAGTGGTCCAGTGGTTTGGTTCGTCGTAGAGTCTCGGGAACTGTTTGAAGAATATTTATGTTATTAGTCTTAGGAACAGCTCAGACTTGCTGTACTGGGGCCATTGCTTTGTGACGTAAAAGTCATGACATGAAAATTTGTTTGTGGCAGGGATGGAGCGGCTGCATTGCACTTGCAAAATAAACTTATTTATTTGCGAAGAGTGAGTAGGTATTTTCACGATCGCAAGAAAAGGTGTCTCTACAGGATTCTTTGAACTGAAATTGATCTAGCGCCTGACTAACTGTTTACAGGGGATTTTGAAGAAGCTCAGAGTCTGCAGATTTGAACCTACTCTCCCGGGAGCTTTCAGAAGACTGATAGGGAAAGCCGATAAGTGGTTGACGCAGGAGGATATTCTGTCTTGGAAATTTCGATACGAATTGATTGTTTGATTCTGGAGAAGTGAGCTAGTTTCTCGTGTCAAGTTTTGAAACCGTGTATTGTTCTTTTGTTGAACGCCGCCCAGGAAAAGTGTGTTCTCGAAAAAAAAAAACCCCACACTTTGCGGTCTAATGGATGGATTTGGAAGACATTCTCTTTTGGAAATCTCTATACGCCTGTCGGGGTGAATTGACTGATTGGTTTTGGAGAATCTAGAGTCTTGTGTCAAGTTAGACATATCTTGTTGTTCTTTGGTAAAACGCTTATAACAAGGAAACGAGTGTCCCGGAAGAAAGACTTTGTCTCGGAGTCGCATCTCCCTCCCCGAAGCCTGCCAGGATGCCTGTCCGAGAGCGTGGGAGGTCACGAGCGGTCAGTCGTACCGGGGGGTCACGCTCACCGTCACGCGCGCGATCTCGGTCCCGCTCCACGCCGGGGTCAGGGTCAGGGTCACAGTCCGTGTTGCGAGCGCAGACGGCGGCGGCGACGGACCTGGCGCGGAGGATTTACAGGAAGACCATCAAGACTGTGTTCAACGGGTACCGCTATTTCTCCTACAGGAACGCCAAAAAGCAGGTGATGCACATGCGTGTCCGATCCCGGGATTGTTGCTTATACCGGGTGCCCATTGCGGATGGGATCAGGTCGGGTCGGGTCGGGTCGACTCGTCATCTGAAAACAAACGGGTTTGTTTTTGAGGCGACGAGTCGGGCGATCGGTTTGTGCCACGATAGCCGTTTTGCGCTCTCAGTGTGGCAAGCAACCCGACACGACCCGATCGTGCTAATGGGCACCCGGTATAACAGTTGTTGCTCGAATGTGTGTGCCAGCCCCTCCGTTCTCTTCAGACTTCTGTTGATTTTGAGCTACCGGTACATCATCTATAGCTGAACCTGCTCAAACGACCACCTGTTCAGACAACTACTCTTCCACACA
>NW_004798052.1:86550-113961 GCF_000002075.1 Aplysia californica | reverse complement strand
GCACGCACGCACACGCACACACACACACACACACACACACACACACACACACACACACACACACGCTCACACGAAGTAGTCTGCGCAATTGTTTTGATGACCTCTGTCTATGGGATATTTCTCTGACCCTGCGCTCTTGTCCTCAACGTACTCGTCACTCAACCTCTTCCCTCTCCTTTCCGTCGGCCCAGATTCATCAAGTGGGATAATTGTAGCTATTTAACAGTGGACCTGCAATAAATTGTCCAGTTCTCATGAAAAGATCTGTCATTATTGATGGTGTGGGCAACGGGAAGAAGGTTTAGTTGTGTCTGAAGTTATAAATAAAATGACTTCAGAGCTTTTTTTTTTCTTTCTTTGCACATACGACCTGTCCATGGTGCAACAATGGAGGGTCATTCTTCTTTCTTTTCTGTGTGTTATATCAACCACCATGTTGGGTGGCGTCGGTAGCCTAGTGGTTAGGCTATCGGACTCGTAATTGAGAGATTACGGGTTCGAGGGTTCGAGCCCCAGCTCCGCCCGACGTTGTGTCCTTGGGAAAGACACTTTACACGAATTTCCGACTTGGCTCGGTCCTTTGTGTTTCGGAGATGGACGTTAAACTCGGAAGCCCCCGCCTCTTAAATAACTCAATAATGTTGATAGGGGCGTTACACCTATACCATTTCACCATTTTCACGACCAAGTTGCCTTCTCCCCCCCCCCCCTCAAAAAGACATTCGGTGCGCTGTCAGCTCAGCCAGTAACATGCAGGGCCATGGTGCAGGTGACCTGGTTTGAATCCCCAGTTGTGCATTCTTGAACTATGGTTGGTGGAGTTTTCATGACTCTCCACTTTCTTGGCTCAGTCCTATAAGGGATGGACGTTAAATTGTGTGGTCTGTCCAGCCTCCAAGGTAACTTCAGTGTGAAGAAAGGGGCATTATTAAATCTGTACAATTATCTGCTTAGATCTTCACTTGTTACATATGACGTACATCATAAAGTGCACACCGCTACCATGGAGAACAGCAAGAGCCACTTAGGTGGTGCACAGAAAATCCTCTAGCATGTGACAGTTTAGACTCAGTGAGCCTCTTTCGCCCTGGCCGCTGATACCAACGAGGTATGCGCTCCCCTGATGTCATGGTTGAACACCAGTCCATGCAACATTTAGTACTGGGTTACATGTTACCAGTATTAGGGATTTCCCCTGACCTGAAGGACTTCAACATAAATCCTTCGACAGGGGAGAGCCTTGCTCCTGACATACCCAGCTGGAGAGCAGCAGTCACAGTGGGCGGCAAATCATATGAAGCTTCACGAATAAGAAATGCTGAAACCAAGAGAGAAGCCTGCAAGCTGCGCACATCCAAAAGTGGAAGTGGAGCCTGGAAATGTTCAAAATGTGGCAAACTTTTCTCTGCCAGAATTGGTCTCATTGGCCACAGCAGAAGCCACAAGTCATCGTAACCTTTAATTTTTCGAATTCTTCTATTTCGGTGGAAAAATATTCTCTTCTGTGGATGTATTGGTCATTGTCAGACATTGACTGACGAGCTATATATACAATTACCTCTTTTTGCCCAAACTACCTTTAGTGTCGTGCCGTGTATCTCCAGACCAAACTACATGTAAAGAGTGTGTTCACTTGTAAAGAAGATCGAGGGGCTGCACACATGTTTGGTTTGCTTTGTGTACCCAAGTTGTGTTCGGTCTTCCACAGTTTGATGGTCTCGATGTGAACTCGCTGATCCAGTCAATAAAGAGTGACGAGACCTCGCTCAGCATCGTCTCCCAGGTCTCTCTGCCCTTCATCATCGCTGGCTACGGTACTGTTGGAGCTGGAATGGTCTTAGACATTGTACAAGTAAGTATACAGTCGATCCTGCTCTAAGAACTATCCGTCTTAGACAAAAGTAAATACAAATGACCACTTTCCACTTCAATCCTTGTGTTTTTAAAAAATATTATGACACTGTCTAAGAGGATCACCTGTCTAAGATGACCAAGTTTTCTCTTCGACAGTGGATGGTTGGAAGGTTCCACTGATACTCTGTTACTTTCCCTCTTTCATTTCTATCCAGGGCTAAATAACTGATATAAAGATGCTGATGTGGATCTCTTCACTCAAACTAGAAAAAAAGAAAATTTAAGTGAGAAAAACATCCTTGTAAGCTATTTTATCTCGTGGATAAGACAAATATATGAATTTTCCCATTGTTTGAAAATTTGTTTAACTCAATGTGAAATAGAGTTGTAACCAAAGAAATTTATTCTTTCCATAGTCTTTCCTAATTCTAATTAATCCAGTTGTCTCAAAAATTACATAGTTTATCTTATATGTCAACATGATCAGGTAGTGCCTGGTTGTTAGTTGTGGTTCCTGTTCTCTACTCTAATTTACACTCAGTTCAAACCAGGATTTTTAGGTACAATTGATACTTTCACTAGTATAATTTTAAGCCTGTGCATAAGAACAATATTATTGTTCAAGTTAAAACTTAACACATGAAAGCAATTTGGTACCAACTTTGAAACAGGTATTTTTAACTTATGATTTAGTGTAATTTTTACTTATGGTTTTATGTAATTATTTAAAAAATTAAAATTGCCAACTGCATTTCATTTATGTAAGTCAATGGAATTCGAAGTGCACCAAGCACATGCTTTACAACTTACAGCCATGATTTTGGTCTTTCTTTCATAAAGAAGTTTTCAAAGGATAATCATACTTGGCACATGAGGTTTTTATTATTCATTTTGCATTGATGACTTTCCTCCACAGCATTGGGATGTGTTCATGAAGGTTGGAGAAATATTTATCCTTGTACCAGCGCTGTTGGGATTGAAAGGCAACCTGGAGATGACTTTAGCTTCAAGATTGTCCACACAGGTTGGTTGAGACTTTGGTTAAATTGTAACTAAAGCTCTTACTTGTTGCGCAGGTGGTTGGTGGGTGTCACTGGTAGGTTTTTTGCTTTTCTTTTCCTCTTTTGTTTTCTGTCTATCTGTCTTGCTTCCTCTCAGCACTACATGACCGTTATTTTCTCTACTTCAACTTACTTGTTGTTGGTTTTGTTTTGTCGGGAGTTTTTTGAGACAGAGATTGTTTGGCCTCAGAAGTATAGTGATTTGGCTACCAGACGAGTAATACTGAGATTGTGGGTTCAGGGGTTTGAGACTTAGTGTGGGAAAGGCACTTTATACAAACTTTTCTTATTTGGCTTGATTCTATTGAAGATGGACTTTAGATTAGGAGGTCGCACCTTTTAAATAACCTCACAGTGTTGTAAGGGGTGTTAAATTAAACTAAATAATTTTACTCAATTTTTTTCTCTAGAGTTGTTGTTTGTGTCAGTTTTTGGGACAAGTGGACAGTAGAAAACTGTTGTGGATTTCTATCTGAGATCAAGAAACATCTGTTGAGGCAGAATCTCTCGACTCCCCCAGTGATAAAGTGCTTTATATTAAACTAGTATTGAGACAGCGATCCATTTCATATGAAAACAGAATAAGATACTGGCAGTGTTTGAAAATTAATCTTCTCTTAACTGAAATGCTTGTTTTCTTGTTAGCTGCATGAAACAGTTGCAGTTGTGAAGGTTTCCTTTAAAGATAACGAATAGTATTTGATACATTTTGATTTCAAGTTCGAATCTCTTTATATTTCAAGTGTGGCATGTAATGTTTTGGATGGAATTTAAATGAAGTATTGTTTCTTAGGGGACTGCTAGGAGTATCGTGGAAGGAAACGAAATCAAATGAGGTAGTGCTTGATGAAGCCCACATGGGACGCTCAATGTTAAAAACAATCAGGAAACGACAAATGTAGTTTTTGGGACACCTGAATAGACATAAGGGTCTTGAACATCTTTCTCTCACTGGCAAAATTGAAGGCAAATGAGGCAAGGGTAGGCCCAGTACTATCTACTTGGGGAACCTAAACAAATGAGTAACAGAGAAACATCTGGGAAACGTAGCTTTATGAGAGCATCCGAGCAAAGGAATGAATGGAGAACCATGATCGCCGATGTCTGTCACAGATGAATGAATTAATTGTTGAACCTGTCCATTACAATCAGCTGTAAAAACGTGAACTTCCCACTTTCCCCTTTGTTTTTTGTTTTTTCTATATTATAATGACACGTCCAAGAGGACTACCTGACTAAGATGACCACGATTCTCCTTGACAATGCATGGTCTTATTGGACAGGTTTGATTGTTCTATTAGGGTGATGAAGGTATTCAAGAATTTGGTTGTAATGTTATTCACATGGTACTGATGGTTGTATTGTTACAATTTTCAATTTCAGGCAAATCTAGGAAATATGGATTCACGAAAAGAACTGCTCAAGATGGTTGGAGGGAACTTAGCTTTAGTTCAGGTATGATACCCCTAGGTCATTTAGACATGGAATTTGTCACAACAGAAGTGTTGAAGGTGGTTTACCTGATGAACCTGAGCTCGCACCAGATAGCAACTACTTTAACTTTTCTATACCCCAAACATGGCTCAGCATGCGTGACTATTGGCGGGTGCTCTAATGTGGATTGCTCCTTCTTTCCTATCAAACTTATATCTCTCCTACATAGCAATAAAGTTTAGAAGAGCTTATTGTGCTCATCTGTGACAGCTTGGGGAAAAGTACAAATTGGTGCAGGTTTTATATGTTTACCTTGGGTCCATGAAATCGTATATGAAATGTGTTCTTGTTCAAATCAGATCAATGAATAACAGATAAAGTAGTTCAAATTTGACTTTGCTTTGTCTTCGTTCTCGATGACAGCCAGTCAGTCCAGTGGTGCACACAAACTGTGCCGTGCAGTCTGCTTTAGATTCTCAAGGCTTTCATACAGTTTTCTTTCCTAATGATATAGCTTGAGAAAGTCAGAAGAAACATACCATGACACCAATCGAGGTAAACCACAATTGCTTGTAGTACTCAGTGTTAAATTAGCACCGTCTCCACAACACCATAATCATTCCTTTTGGTCTTAGTCAAATTGTATTGTAATAATAATGACAATGTACTAATTGCAATGACATTGCAAACTAACTTTTATTGCCTAGATCTGCTTGTTCACCATCTTTCTCGCTGTCTTCCATTCTTAATTTTTATCGCAAATAGCAGCACTATTATTGTTTGGTTAAACACATTTTTTTTTACTCAGCCATAAACAAATATTTTTTCTGGAAATGTATTCCACAGGTGTGGTGATGGTCGTTGTGATTTTGTTGTCCAGATATTTATAGCACATATCCATTCTCTACTCTGTGCTCTATGCGTTGTATAACTGTAGGTGGTCGGTAGGCACTGTGGTGTGGTTTGCTGCTTCTTTCCTGTCAATCATCCATCGTCATTATTGCTTCTCTTTTTGTTTTTTTGCATGTTACTTTTAAGTAACAACTCTAATTTTGGGCACTTATATAACACATTTGTGTTGCAAGTGCTGTAAAACTCATATTAAATCTAAAATCTGAATTAGGAGCACTCGGAAGCATTCTCAGCTTCTCGGGAAGCATTCGGTGCAAGCAGTTGATTAAGCTCTCAAACACAAACAAACTGACAAGATCTTGTATGCTCTCTCTTGTGTGGCCTCCAGGCTCAGGCTATTGTGGTGGGCTTCCTCTCCTCGCTCACTGCCATGATCATGGGCTGGATCCCAGAGGGCAAGTGGAACACGGAACACGGACTCCTGCTCTGTGCTAGCAGTTTGTTTACAGCTTCTATAGCCAGCTTCCTCCTTGGTAAGTCACATATTTCTTTATCAGGGCGTTAAAGTCAATGAATTATCGCTTCTTTTTCAGCAGTGACATTGCAAATTACCTTTTTATTACCTAGATCTGCTTGTTCACCATTTTTCTCGCTGTCTTCCATTCTTAATTTTTATCGCAAATAACAGCACTATTATTGTTTGGTTAACCCTTAAAACCCTGAATTCTTTTTTTTCATACCTCCCTAGAATCCTGAATTAAAATTGAGATACTAGAAAAAATTAGGTTGGTTCATTATTTTGTTTACTGCGTCTTTAATTGTTGTTAGATTTTACTGAAGTTTGAAAATGTTATTTATATATGAATGCACAGTGTGAACAAAAGGGGAAAAGGTCAAAACACTGGTTTTTAGGACCAACTCTATGAGTTAAGTCTTGTGTGTGATCCCCGACTCTACTTCAGTCAAAGTATCCCAGTCGTAGATCTAGCCTCTGTTAGCTTTAGTGGTGATCCCCTGCCAATTCCACTATCATCAAGATCATCATCGATGTTATGCGGAACATTGCAATAGTCTTCAACGGTCATATTATCGATATATCCGACTGGGAGATCATTATTGGGGTCTGGTTAGGATCAAAAATGTAAAAAATTTTGCGGCCTGAAGGGCCTGGCAGCGAAAAGTGACTAATTTTTCTTAAAAACTCGCAAAATTTCCTAATTTTCGGTGTAGAACTGCTCTCATGACATTATCGGTACTTTCTGCTCGTGACAGAGTCATCTGGAGTTACGTCCCCTGTTTCTAGCATTGGGAATTAAATGATAAAGTCGACCAGCGGTTACCAGCGGTATAGGAAAATACGGCGTCAGCGGTTACCAGTGGTATAGGGTTTTAAGGGTTAAACACATTTTTTGACTCAGCCGTAGACAAATATTTTTTTCTGGATATTTATTCCACAGGTGTGGTGATGGTCATTGTGATCTTGTTGTCCAGATATTTCAAAATCAACCCGGACAACGTCGCCACGCCCATCGCTGCCAGTTTAGGAGATTTAGTCACCCTCTCACTCTTAGCATGGGTGGGCAATCTACTATTCGAGGCTATAGGTATGTTATACATGTCTGTCTGTAGAGAATATTTATGAGTCTGCCATTATCACATTTGTTTGTCTATATTATTTCTGTAAAAGAGGAGACTTTTTCTACCGCTATATTTGACATTCTTTTAGCATATAGTATGAAACTAGTGCTTGTTATGAGCTTTGCTCAGTTGCTAATTGAAGCAGTGTGCATTTGTTAAGTCATGCTAAAAGCTTATTTTTGCTTGTTGCATGGCTACGAGTATGCAAATGAGGCAAGTTTTGCCCATTCATCTCTCTTCACTACCAAGTGAAGTCATACTTTACAGTCATGTGACGAGGGGAAATTTTTCCAAGTGTGCAGAGGGTCTTATTACCCTTGTTGTCTTCTAAGCTAGACTTCTACATATGTACATGTATAAGATGTCCGCTTATAATCTTGCACTCTTGTGTCTGGATGAAGTAGGGTCTGGGGAGGGTTCACTGGGACATAATGGTTATGTGCTCTGCTGTTGTATGAAGAAGACATGAGTTCGATTCTTGTGTGGGGAGGATTTTATAGAGTATCTTGGTCATTCTGCTAGGCTGAAGTATCCGTCTGGGCCCAAGTTGGCCCTGACAGGAAGAGTCATAAGCCCACTTCCTAATAGGTCTAAATTGTGTATATGGCATGGGGTTGGAAATTACCTACATTTAAAAATAAAATTCATGTAGCACATGACACATTTTGTTTTGTTTGTTTTTGTAAAGTGTTTTACGACGCTCGCAACTGCATAGGTCATATGAGCGCGTGGGACACACCTAATATTTTCAGTTGGTAGGAAATTTCGAATTTTGCCCGGGTGGCGGCCGAAGCCTACTCTTATCGATTTTAGACCACCAAGGGATCTTTAACGTGCGCAACTTGCACACGGGCCCTTTGAGATTTTTCGCCCTTGTCCGAGAAGGCTAGGTGTAGATCTTTCCTACCAGAAGATCAGGGGTGTGGCAGAAAGACAGCAGTAAGGAGGAGCCAAGGAGTAACAGTAGAAAGGCTGCAGAAAGAGTCAGGAGCCCAGAGGAGGGGGCAAAGGAGGTGAGAGGGTGGGGGCAGAAAGAGGAGACGAAAGCAGACGACAGAACATTGCTAGAGAGCAGGAAAGGAGGTGAAAGGAGACAATTTTAGAGAAGAAAATTTGTCGGTCGCTACCCGGATTCGAACCCGGGACCTTTGAATGAGAGGCCAACACCTTAACCTCTAGGCCACGAGAGCCCCCTACATGACACATTTGTGTTGAAAATGATGTGTTAAGTGAGAGAAGTGCTTAGCTCTATGATTTCCAATAATGATATTATAATGCAAATAATTTCTTTAGTGTTTTGTCCCCTACAATACAGCTCTAGGCACTTTTACAGTACCTTCATCTCAACATAAAAGACAAGTGGATGAACATGCATTCATATGTTCTTTAGAATAACACTAACACATAAGCAAATATTCATTATATCATAGCACAATACACAGCGATACGCTCATCACATTATGAGTATATAAGCATTGTGAAGACAAGGGACTAACTATACCATATTACTTCTTACCTTGGGATAGGCTCATGTTGTCTCTTATATATAAAGATATATTTGCATGCATATCCGTCACATAGATCCATGATAATAATAATGATGATAATGATTATGATGATGTGATTGAACTAAAGAAAATTAATTGATCATTGTGAGAGAATGTACTGTTATAGTGCATATCCTTACTTGAATGTAGGCTCTATGACTTAACATGTTATTTCCAGGGGGTCCAATTTTAGTTTTGGGGTCTGCTTCCATCTTAAAGGTCGTGATGACATTGTTTTGGTGTCTCCCCAGGTAAAGAACACTGGTTAGCACCGACAATCATTGCGTTTTTCCTGCTGCTGTTACCGTTGTGGGTGGTGATTTGTGTGAAGAACAAGTACACCAACGACGTCATTTACAGTGGCTGGGTTCCTGTCCTCAGTGCAATGTTCATATCCAGGTGAGAAATTTTTTTTGTTTTCCTGAATTACCCCGGAACCTTTCGATGCAGAGTCTTTGGGCCGAATATTTAGTTGGGAAAGCTTAATCAGGAGTGTTCTGTGTTAACTATGCTCTTGGCTTTAATGTCTAAAAGGACTTTATTTATGAACTGCTCATGTGAAAAAGTGGAAAAATAGAGACTTTGTAGGGGGTGGGGGGGATTCTGTGTCACCATTTAAGGGCTATAACTAGGACAATTAAGAATGGTTTTGTCGTATGCAGAGACGTGCATCGATTTATTGATCCTGTACCAGTGCAAGCTTTCAGATTATTTTAATGTAGTAATGAGACGTACCATAAATGCTAGAGAAATGTTTAAATACAGTGGAAATTGTTTAAGACGGTCACTCATTGTCGATGAGAAAAGTGGCCAACTTAGACAAGTAGACATCTTACACAGTGTCGTTATAATGTTTAAAAAATAACACAATGGGTAAATGGGGAGTGGCTGTTTGTAAAGCTAAGGTGATTGTCTTTTACAGATAGCAGATAGCAATTAGAGCAGGTGTGACTGTATCGAGTGTGATAAAAAGACCAAGTGTCAGAAGTACAGCATTGTTCAAAGAGGCCAAATGTGCTTATTTATGTTTAAAGATTTGTTGTTGTTCCTGTTTGCTGATATTTGTTTGTGCTAGGATTTATGTTGTGTATATTTTTATGTTTTACTTTTGCAAAAAAAAAATTAATTTTGAGGGGGGGATGGGTTTGTTTTAGAGGGTTTTTTTTTTTTAGGTTGCAGCTGTGTATTTTTATTTCAAGTTGAAAATAAAGTGAGTTTATTATTTTTTTATTTTACAGCGTAGGTGGTTTGATATTAGACTACACAGTCGCAAACTATGACGGAATAGCAGTGTTCCAACCAGTAATAAATGGTAAGACCATGGTTCTGTGAGGACCGCATATTATATTTTGAATTTTGTTTGTATTGACGATGAAATTTTGTTGTAATAAATTCCACTCTTTCAACTTTCAATGTGTGAACAGTTCAGCTGTACAGTGAAAGCCTGTGTGTAAGAAATTTGAAAGTAACAATTTGTTTTATTTTGTTGAAATCAGACTCCCTTTGAGACTCAAAATAGGTAGCAATGCCAATCGGGCTTTCCCGCACGACGAAAATTTGGTCCCCGTTTGCGGGTGATTTTGCGGACCCGGCCGAAGCGTAGGTGACTAACTTTGTCAACCTCGGTCTGCTCTATTTCCGAACCAATCCGAATGAAACTCGGCAACCAATCAGAAAATAGGGCAAACTAATGATATGTGAACGTTGAAGTTCGTACACATAAATTAACCTATACTTTTGGTGTCGGGAACACTTTCGTATCGGGTACACCGAAAACTATAAGGAGTTTGAATTTCAACACCGAGATGGTAATAGACCTATCTATCCTCTATAGTGTGTTCAAATTTGAACGTTCTGTGTCAAGTAGTTGTTTAGACCCGATCGTAAATCTACGACTACCCCCCTATCCAAAGCGGCTTCTCACGGAGACCGGCCATTTTCCCCTCACTCTCGCGGCAAATGTATGTGACCTACAAATCCCCGCATGACTATTCCGGGCCCTTTCATTGGTCACTTGAAATAGGGCAATGGCGGGCGCGCGCATCCGGTTGTTTTTCTCTCCGTTCCCCTGTAACATCGAAATGGGGGTATTCCGAGGCGTCTCAACGGGGGAAAAGAATTTTTAATTGTTCGGCATGCTAGATGAAATTAACTTATCTTTTACGGTTTGCATGGTCTAAAGTCATCATTAAAAGCTTTGCAATTATTTAGTCACGCTGCCTACATATATTCTTAAAGATCCCAAGTTGTGATACGATGCTATAAATAAAATGGACTCATCCCGACACCCCTTTTTCGCAAAATCGTAATATGTACACCAAAATTTTAATTATAACAAAATAACTACGGAATGGGTAGTAAATCTGACTGCAGAAATGATTTCTGCACCCAAAAACACATCGGGTAGCCAAGTTTCTCTCTAACACTCCGATTAGTTACCGAGATATCGTCGATTTTCTTACAGAATCTGCTACTTTGTCGTCCACTTTTTAGGAGTATTTTCCTATATGTGGGTCATCCATATTTTGCCGACCTTTACAACCCCATAACTTTTTTATTTATAAACCGATTCTTAAAATTCAAGAAGCATAATTCTTAGAATTGAAAATTCTTTCTTAGGTACCAAATAAAAAAGTAAAAAAATTAAATTTTCATTGGCATTGCTAAAATAGGTTATATTGAGGACTCAAAGACTTGGTTCTTGGACAGGATAGTATGTCAGAAATCACAAAATAGCTGATAAAAAGATGAGTCTTCAGGCTCTTTTTATATGTGGTCAAAGTTGCTGCTTGCCTGGTATTAAATTTGTGTGCATGTCTGGAGAAAGGTACCGGAGGATGCATTTGCTCGAATTGAGATACAGGGCATTATAGGTCAAAAATATTTTTTTAAAACAATTTAACAAAAATTTAAAAATTACTCTTTAGCCATTTGTCTGCCTATGTTTTCATGACTTTGTGTTTATTTGACCCTATAAATATTTTTTTGAAGACGTTTTTTGACCAAAGTCATCTTAGGTAACAACAAAGGTTGCAAGAGAACATTTGCTGTCACAGCCTACATTGCGGAAGGCTTCTTCGACCCGTTCATGAAAACAAATCCAATCACACTGGACTCTGTATACCTAAATTTTGGTCAACTTGTGTCCTTTCTAGTGATGTGTAGTTCGCCTGAGTACATTGACACAGTAAAGGAAGGAAGGCTCCGTGCATTTACATACCCTCACATTTTTCGTAAGCAAAGTGAAATCATTTTGTGAATTTTCTAGTTCTATTTTACCAATCTGGGAAGTGTGCATGAGTGTAACAAAACAGTAAAGGATGGCAGCTGTTTCGCATTTGTACACTGTTTGACTTTGAGCAAAGTATAACCTCAAAGCTACTCTTTAAAATTTCTAGCGTTGTTTTTGATGAGGACTTCTATGACTCATTCATGTAAAATTAACCCCTTCTCATCTTATTAAAAAAATAGTTATCTCCTTTCTAATGACGTGTGACAAAGTAAAGTACGCACATGTATATACCCTCACATCTTTCATGTTTTGAAATCATTTTGCAAATTTTCTAGTTTTTTTTTACAGTGAATTTGTTTTATTATTTTACATAAATGTTGTTTCTCTTCTATTTTTATACCTTTTGTATATATTGTCTTTTCCATATCACTTCTTTTTTTTGTATGTTACTCTCTAGTAGCACCTTTTTTGACCTATTTGTTTTAAGTGCAGTCAAGTTCTGACTAAAACTTTAAAACCATATATTCTAATTGTTTTTTTGTGTTTTATTTCCTCTTTTCAGGTGTGGGTGGTAACTTAGTAGCCGTTCATGCTAGCAGACTTAGTACTACGTTACATCTGAAAGGTCGACCTGGTTCTAAAGTCCGCGATAAGAAACTCCATGGATGTCTCAACCCATTTAAAGTCTTCTTTGGGACTGGTAAGAGAGTACTATGTTCAGTGAAGATGGTTTCTTTCCCTAGTACTGTCTTGCTGACATTATTTTATTATTTGTTGGGTTTATTGAAATCAGTTTTCAGCTTTAAATGTTTTTGACTGATACAATGCCAGTCATGTCCAGCTAGCTAGTAGGTACCACAAACCCAAATTTCAAAGTGCTTTGATCAAACTTATGTTTGTTGCATCATAAAGAACTATGCAAACCATGAACTTTGGTGTTTGAATTATAGAAATAGGACAATAAATAAAAAAATGACAGGCGTTTGAAATTTGTGGACGTCCTAAATTTTTGGCAACGTTAAAATCACGTTAAAAAGTGCGATTTTGTGAGTTCACAGAAAATATATTCAGGTACATAAAGTGTGTATTATCATTTGTTTCAACAGGTGCCAGTATAAACTATGCAAAATACCAAGATGAGGACAATCAGAGTTTAAATTAAGCCAATACAGAGACTTAAAATTGGAAAAAAATTACTCCTTGATGCATAATGTTAATTCAAAAATGCTAAAAAGACTGATTTCAGATATCAATAAAATGGAAAGTTATTGCTGAAAAGAAATGAAACTTACAGAACATATTCACAGTAGTGCAAATTCATAGCCCAATTTTTTTCAGAGTTCTGGCACTTCAATTTAATCAGTTATGGAACCACAAAAACGGGAAAACTGCCAATTTTGCGTTATAAACAGAAAATCACAACACGGTACACATGGCCTAAACACTTTTCAGAATAAAATCACCAAAAATCATGGTAAATGTCTGAAACTTTCCATGCCAATGTACTTTTGGACCAGGAATCCATTTCTGTTATCATTTCTGTGATAACATGAAGCATTACAATGATATGAGGTTAGATAAGAGAAAAAATAAATTGTTCGGCAAAATTTCAACAAAATCATCTATAACTTCTATAGAACAACAAGAAAGACGCCCTAAAGCTCCATTTCTATGTGTTTTTGGGCCAGGAATCCATTTCTGCAATCAAATCTGAGATAAAATGAGGCATTAATAAAGTAAATATTCAACAATGACAGATCAGATACACAAACACACACAAAAACTCCTCAATTCTAATTACTTTTTTTTTAATTGGAAAGAATCTCCAAACAATTTTTTTTCAAAAATATAAAAAATCGGGCAGAAGCTCCCGCCCGGGCAGAGCCCATTTTCGTTTCATGACGATGATTTTTTTCCAAAAATATAAAAATTGTGCAGAAGCTCCAGCACGGGCAGAGCCCATTTTCAAATCAAATTAAGGCCAGGACAATTGGGGAGAGGGTGGAGGAGACACAAGTTAGATCTGCAACAAAGCTCAAATTCCCCATGGCTCATTAATCTTAAAAAATTGGGTCTGTTCAGGAATAGATCTAGCAATTCTAAAGGTACCGACTTATTTGATAATCACGAATTATTATGAATGAAGCTCTCGAGTAGGAGAGTCCATTTTCAGCAGTAAACCAGCCTCTAAAAGTTGTATAAAAAAATAATTCAATTGGTGTCGGTACTTGTTTCATGAGTCTAAATAGATATATTGGCTAAAAGAAAACAATTAAATGAATCAAAGACTTTGTCAGATATTCGCGATATTCAAGAGAATATATTCATTCATCAATGAACAAATGCCAGCTGCACCCCCTTCACAGACGAGTTCATCGAGCTTGTTATGATCTTTAAAAAGAGGTCACCATTACGGAATCATCGATAGAATGAAATGGTCACGTGACCAGAAAAAAACACCAATTTTAATGACTAAAAACAAATTGATTTAGATTTCACCATATTTTCAAGAAATTTAAGCTTCTTATCTTTCTATCCAAACCAGATTTACAACAATACTGGGTACTGAATTAATTACACGATGCTCTGAATGAGACCACCCGTTCGCATGTTTGCGATCTCGGATTCAAGCCCTAGCTAGATCTAGGTCAGGCAAAGGTTGATGACTTTATGAAGAACTATGTAACACTATAACAATCTAATTAACAAAATCAACTTACCGCACATTTCCTGAATATCCCTATCCATTATTGGAAGCACAATGCAGCCCTTAATATGCACTTATGTACGTGAATAGAGCGTAATCGAAAATAGGTAGTAGTGCACGTAAAGAATTCTTCGCCATTACTGAATCAAGCGCGTCGCCAGAGATGGGACCAGCATGTGTGTTTACAAAAACAAGCGGCGCTAAACGGCTGCCAGACCAATCGTTGTCATTTTTCCACACGATTCCCTTGACATGTTCTACTTTTGAGTAGACCAGGGTTCTTTCTACCAATCATTGGTCAGACTTGGAGATTTCCATTCTAAAAATAGGTTCCAAAACTCCGATATTTCTGGGTCAACAATTAACTTTAGCAACAAGCGCTTGGTACCGGGTGAAAGCCTATTCAAAGCTCGTTCTTGCACTTTTTGTTTCATGACGATAGCAGTTATATCCGCGTAGCGCGAAGGCTTTTTATGAGGCACCCTAAATTTTTGTCGCCGCGGCCGGCATGAAAAATGACGCGAAAAACGCATTCCCGTGCATTTCGGTGACCCTTTTAGATAGCTTACTATACAATATCTCGTTTCATGCCGTCCTCAATAGTTTGATTTTAGCTAAAAACAATAGTTGAACTGACTTAGTTTGAAACGGGGTGAAGATTGGTGTCAAATTAGAAGAGTTATGGTTGATTAAAAATGACCAAATTTCGAGCTTCCTACACGCTTTCAACTGCGCAGAGGCGGGGGTTTGTGGTACCTATAGCTAGTCCTTTCTTTTCTTCCACAGTTGTTTTTTTCTTTTGTTCTGGATATGATATGGCCTTGCTCTTTAAAGTCCTTCCAACTCCAGGTTCTCTGCTTTTTATTTTGATTTGCTATTTAATCTTTACCCTCCATCATACTCCATGCCTTTACTTTGTGCTCATTATATAAAGTGAAGAAAATATGAAATCAATGGGTTTTTTTAAATATAGTGTCTTTTGGTATCTTGCCATAGCTGTCTATTAGAACTATTTTCAAGCTTGTGTCACTGCAGAAACCTTATATAACATCTGCTACTCTGGTTTTAGAGACAAGTGAGCATTGTGTCATATTCTATACGAAGAAATAAATAATAAATGTACTGTAAATTTTTACACATAGGTTTTAGGTTTACTTATAATTTATTCTCTTTCTTTTTAACTTGTTGGAAAATAGTACAACGCAACAGATATAGTTTACTGTAAAAAAAGGTTCATGTATAGGGCTGTTGAAGTATTCTCACTGACTGGTCAACATCATCATTTCCTTTCTCACCTTGGACCAGGGTAAGTTAGGCCACCAATGAATGTTTTCCACTTAACTCTATCTTGGGCTAGCTTCTTAACATTATTCCATGTCTTTCCACTTTTTTGTGCATCGTTCTCTGTGTTTTTCCCCCCCAGGTTCCTCCTGGCCTTCCCTTTGATCTTTTACCCTGTGGATTCCTAACTCACTGAGTGGAATGATCTTAAATATTTTTTGTTTTATTCAATCTTGTCACAGGTGTTCACTCACGAGCGTCCAGGGTGTTAACTTTGCTGACCATCCCTGGTCATCTGCTGTTTGTCTACACAATCTACTACATGAAGGCTGGCCACACTTCTATGAGTCTGCTCTTCAATGTCTTCTACCTCACTGCTGCTCTTCTGCAGGTAAGTGCAGAACCTGTTGCTAGATATAGGGATAAAGTCACTGGAGATGTTACTTAAAAAATTATATTTTAAGACAAATATTGAAAATTTCTCGGTGCAAGTGTTTTTCAGAGAACAGTTTTAAATTTAGCCCCGCCCCCAGTATCCAGTTTTCCAAGAGTATTTTTTGTGGTTTAAAAAGGAAAGGAGACAAGGTTTTATCAAGTACTTGATGATGCTTCCATTTGCAACTTACTAAATTGTCAGTCAGTGTTTTATACTATAATGTGAGGAAGTGGAGAAGAGAAGAAATTGTAGGAATGTTTTTTATTTTGCTAATATAACAGAGACTGTTCAGTATAGTGCAGTAGTCTCTGTTTAAGATCCGGATGCTTGGGAGCATGGGAAATGGGTGAACGAGATCTTAGCTCACTCACCGAGGGGATACACCACGGTGACTAATAGTCAGTCCCACAATTGATAAAAGGTCTCCCCTTACTGTGAAATGAACTGATGTGGACTTGTAGGCCCAACCTACCCGACTTGTGATGTCAGTTCCCTGAAGAGCTCAGGTATGAGTGCAATGCTTGGGGAAAACAAACATATCAACGAGTTCACACCGAGGTGTGACCTATTTGGGGCGAACATTTGTACCGTTTCATCGAGATTTACAAATGAGATGTGATCATATTCACTAGCGGATGATGTGTGACGCAACGAGCAGTACAATGGTCACAAATTTTTAGTCTTTGGTTGATTTGCTGTGCCTGCTCGGGTTTTGTTCTGTGAATTATGATCTGAAATGTGGGATCTTAGTCGAATGTTATCCTTCACAGTGCGATCTTAGGGGTTATTTTTGTGTAGAGAAAATTCTGTTTTATGAAAACAGAATTACAGCGGGATCTTAAAGCATTGCCCGCTTTTGTTTGACACTTCAGTCCTTGTGACTCGTGTCTCCTTATGATTTTGTGAACTGTGACAGTTACAGGTTCGACAAGCAATAAACTCCCACAGGTAGGGGTGAAGCCGCCTGCCTCCTAAATAACCTGGAAAGTGTCGATGGGTGCATAAAACTTCAAAAATTATTTAAATTAGAACTTCCCCTTAAAAGTTTTCCTAGATTGACTTGAATCTGTGTATTTGTCAGTGTTTTGAACTTTACCTTTTCCGTATGTTTCAGGTGATATTGCTGATCTACATTGCCACCTGGCTGGTTCCTCTGATCTGGGTCACGGGTTCGGACCCGGACAACGTGGCCATCCCCTATTTGACGGCACTGGGTGACCTGCTGGGTACAGGTTTCCTCGCCGTGGCCTTCCATCTGCTCTACTTACTCGGGGACCGTGATGCTGATGTGGGAGACTAGGCCAAACTGTAGACATATGTCTGTGTGTCTTTGTGTGGGTGTGTGTGTCTGTCTGTGTAAGTATAGATGATGAAAGTGTTGCCAAAGATGGTAAATCAAGGGAGAATGGTCTTTGAACATTTTGGTCCATTTTGTTTTGATGGCACCACTCTTGTCGAAAGAAATTAGTCGTGTGATTGACTCACATGTCACGTTGCTGTGCTTTTTTCAGAGACTCTTAGACCTTTAATCATGTCATGGCTTACTTTGGCCCTTTTTGCTCATTTTGTGCCAAAACGTGGCTCAACATGTATTTACAAAGGCACATGTTTCCTGGGTTTTCAATTGGGGAGTAAACTTGTCACAAGGGGGGGGTAAATTTAAACTTCTGATGGGGTTGGCACTGATATGTTTCCTTGTAATGGATTCTAAATTTCCTATAATAAAGTTACAAATTTGTTTTATCATTTGTCTTATGACTATTGCTATTTACTGTGAATGAATTATAATGCATAAAGTATGTATTTGATTGGACATTTGCATCTCACCATAATATTAGTTATCTGTTGTATTTTGGCAACTTGAGGAGTTTACCTGTTAGCTTTTAAGTATTTTATTTTATTTTTTTTCAATGTGCGGTACATAATCATTTCTGCATGATGCCTTTTATTGGCTAAAGGAAGAGATTTTCACAGGAAGTTTGAACAGAAGCCCTCTAGTAGTCATAACAATTGCAGGTTAGAAAATAGTTGTAGGTCTGCTTTGGGAACAATCCCAGCAGTTTCACATCTTTGATTCTAGTCATGAAGTTTTCATGAATGCCAAATGTACTTTTCACCTTTACAAACTTTGTAAACTGACTTGAGCAGGTTTGACGTTACTTCCATTTGTAAAGAATAGTAAAAGAATGTGGTAGTCCAATGGTTAGGCTTTCATTCATCCAGTACCAGATCTGCGGCAGACATCGGCGATCATGGTTCTCCGTTCATTCCTTTGCTCGGATGCTCTTAAAAAAGTAACATTTCCCTGATCTTTCCCCATTACCTGTTTGTTTAGGTTCCCTAAGTAGGTTGCTCTGGGCCTACCCCTGCCTCCTTTGCCTTCAATTTTGCCTTGATGTTCGAGACCTTTATGTCTATTCAGGTGTCCCAAAGACTGTATGTTTAGGCTATTAGACTGGTAATTCAAAGTAATTGTGAGGTTGCAGGTTCGCACGGTTGGAGGCTCAACTCGGTCCGACATTGGGTTCATGGGGAAAGGCACTTTACATCAATTTTCGTCACTTCACCCAGTTGTGAATGAATGCCTGACCATAGGCAGCTAAAGATCTTGTCAGTATGTTTGCGTTTTAAGCCTTTGATAAGGCAGCTTGAAGTGTATGCTTCCTAGGATGTTCAGATTGTTTGAAATTGCCGTCAAGTCTGCTGGGGTAATAATACAGATGTAAATTACATTGAGCTTGCTGTTGAGTGGGAGTTGCACTATGCAAATGATGTTTATTATTATTTATTATGCATAGTGAGTTTGTTAACACTCACAAAGTGTATACTGAGTGAGGACATTTGTCTGATACAATTTTCGTGTGGTCCTCGAGGTTTGCCAAATGTTTTAAGTCCATGAAACTTCTTAACATGTAGTATTGTACTACTTTTCCACGATGGACCTGTCTAGTCACGACTTTAGTGGATGTGAACTCTTTGAGAGAAACATAAACATGTTGTCCTTTTTTTGATTACCTGTGTTGTATGTACACACAAGCATGTTGTTGCCAGTTCATGAGAAAGAATGTATAAATGGAAGTTAAGTTCCCTAGGCTTATGTCTTCTTATCACCAATGATTAATGTGAGAAAATGTTCTGTTTCCTCTCATCTATTTCTAAAGTAGTTGAATCCATAAGAAAGAAGGTTTTTTTCTTCTAAAACTTGGTTTCTGACATTTGAAGTGAGCTCTGTGATGCATTTGCAATGATATTGAGGGTGTGGCCATAGACATGCTTTCTTTTCTTTTTAATTAATGCTGTTGTTCAATTTCAGGGTTGTACATTGTTGTGCTCCAAATAATTTCTTTTATTGCTCTAAAATAGGTTTGCTCTCAATTTGTTTTACATGTAGTCAGCACTTGATTCTTATTTCCTTTAACTGGACGACTACTTTTATTTGGTTTGAAAATAAAATGAATAATGCTCTACTCTGTCAGGTTCCTGACCTATAGTTTTTCTTGCATTTGCTTTTGATGTTTTATTGTTTTAGTAAGTCCTTTTTACTCAGTTCATTTTTGTTTTGTTTGGTGTGAAGTGGATTTACAGCTTTTTAATAGTGGATGAGGGAGGGTTTGTGAAAAAATTTGTTGCTTACATTACAAGAGACTTTTAGGCATGGACTCTGTAACTGCAATAATTTTCTTACTTTCCTGGTGTGTGAAAATCTTTTTCAGAGTGAATATTTTGTGAGACTGAAAAGCAGACCCAGATCACACCAGTGTTCATGTGTTTTATGTAGATGTCAATGTTTGCTTCAAAACTATAATTTGTTTTGTTATAAAACCAGTTACTGCAGACTAATTTAATGATGCATCTGTTTCATGAGTGAACTGTTGCTGCTAACATTACATTGAGATTACTTTCGATATTTTTACTGTTCGTTTTTTTGGGGTTAAAAAAAAAATTCTGGTTGAGTTTACTGTGTTTGTCACGTATTCTTTAAATTTTCAACAATTTTAAAGACTTTTTTTCCCCCAGCATTCTCATCTGGGATTTGAATTACATGCAGTGCGTTGAGTTTACTTTGTCTTGTGTTGCATGCAACCTTTTGGACTGTTGTTATTTATACTTTAATTTTATTATAGCAGTACTTTATTTTGTTCATATGTGAATGGTTTATTGTCTAATATCTGTTTTAGTTTTAGTAAGAGTTTTTCACTGAAATGGTGTGAATTTTAATCATAATTCTGTTAATGTTTTGAGCTGTTCCTCGTAAAGTAAAATCAAAGAAATATCATTTTTACTGGATTCACTAAGTACACTAACTTGTTTTGAGGTTTTCTTTAAAGTGTAAAAACCTCCTGACTTATAGCTATTAAGAGAAATTTCTTAAATCTTCACTTCATCCTTTAGAAGAATAGACAATGGGCTTTCATTCCATCCACTTTTGCAGATCAGGTTATGTTGTTGCATCAGCCAACAACACTCTCCCTCCCCCCCCATGTCATGTGAATTGTGACAGCTTGGTGTAAACCTTTTGAATGAACGGTTGTTTTACTCTTTTTATTTTGACTCTCACTTGTAAGTGTCAGACTTTGGAGCAGTTTTCCAAAAGCTGGTATCAGAGACATATTTGTATGAGTACTTAACTTCTGTCTGTGTTTCCCTGAGGAATGAGAGAAGTTTATTTGTCATTTTATGTCCTTTGTTTTTCATGGGAGATAATCTTTCTTGACTCTTCTTTCTCTTCCAGTCCATTATTTTTCTTCTTTTCGTTCCTTCAAGCATCATTTTGTTTCAAAGGATTGGATGCTGGATTTCTCTTGCCTTTCTGTCACCATGACTTTTTATCTTCAATTTTGTTTTGGTCTGGTAATTGATGCTCGCTGATTTTTGTGAGCTGCATTCTCCAACAGTGAACCACTCTGATGATATGACAAAGTCAGATAAGATGACTTAATTACTGTATGTTTCTCCTGCTGGGGACTCTTATTATACTGCTGGGTCTACTTTTGCTCCAGGTTGTTTTTCTGTTGTATCTCTTTCCTTCAGTAAACTATTCTTTAAGATGAATCTGTTGTCTGATGATTCCTTCACTTTTTTGGGTTTAAGAAATTATTTTTTTTCGCCTGTTGTGTTCATAAAATATAGAATGGGCATTAAAATTTGCTGTTAAGTGTACCGACAGAATGGTATGAGAGTTTGAATTTCCTATGTATGCACTAGCCAGCTCAGAGAAATGGTCATCTGTAGAATACCATCATAGCATATATGGCACACATGCCCGGGTAAGACACAAGTAGACTTGACAGCCAAAATTTGGGTATAAATCATATTGTGGCTTAAGTATTGTAACTCAGTTTTTCGCAAAAATCGCTTTTTTACATATTCCAGGGCATTGTGAAGGTGTGCATGCCCTTTAAAAACCTCTCAAAGTCATGCAATTATTTTGTAAAAGTTCACATTAAATTGAAATTCCAGGTATTGTTGATGGATATATGGGGGAAAATCAGTTTTTTGTTCTCCTTGTTAAATTTGAAAAAGCAGAGGTAGGATAGTTGTGCTGCTACACCCCACAATGTTCACTGGATAAGACATAAGAATTTTTCATGGCAAGCACTATTAAAAAAGGTCTCCGGTTTCATCATTCAACTGAACTGCATCACCCCCATCATACAAGTCTCACAGTTTCTGAGTTTGTTCCCTTGGTGGGCACTGAGGGCGGGGGAGAGAGAGAGAGAGAGAGAGAGAAAGAGAGAGTGAGATGGGGGGGGGGGGGTTGTTGTCTAGTTGGGTTTTTTTAAAATCTCATGGACAACATTCAGAGCTGTTTTGAAGCCCTGATTTTAAGGTTAAAAATTTTTGTCCTATACGCGAAGATGTACTTTGACATTTTGATTAATTATTCTTCCTGCTTTTTTGGTGCTGATGCTGATGTGCTCAACATGTTAAGTTTCATTCATGTAATGATCGAGGCTAGGAGACTTAACCCTTCAAGTGTCGCCAACGAAACAAAACTTACAGCTGATGTAATTGGCCTTTGGCACTTGGAGGTTAAGATATATGTGGCTATCTGAGGAATTTTTTGGGTCAAGAAACTAGAAAATAAGCCTTTCAGCTAGCTTCAAGCAGGTGAAAGACTCGCTTCCCCATTAAATCAGTTTTTAAAAATGGTTTAGGGTTTGTATCTCTACGATTCCAATAGAGCACATGAAATACAGACTCCTTGCAATATTTACAATTCGAATCAGCCTCAGCCAGTCTACATGATCATGTTCTCATGTGGTTCTATCACCCTTTTTTATCAGTGACAAAAATCACGGTTATTGAGCATGTAGAGCTTTGTTGACTCTGATGTAGACACGAGGTTGGTTTCATGAGTGAGCTATATACCAAAGGTTATTTACTTAGGCAGTCATGAACTTAATTTTATCTACTAAATACATATCATCACTTTCACACTAAAAAAAACCCCCAGTAATTCAAATATTTTTATTTACTTTGTCAAGCAAAGTCAAAAGGAGCACCGGTCACTAATTAAATTAATTATAGTGGCAACAATGATATATATATCGTTTGATCAGTCGAAATAAGATCCTACTTACTGATACTGAAATTTACTTTGTCCTGAAATGTGTATACACACATTTTGTGTTGATATTGAACTTCTTGTATAAACCTTTATAATGTCCCTGCCTGATGACACAGCTCCACTGTTTCTTAGATGATGCAATCAGACAATATTTTTTTTGCATTTTCTTATGCAGGTATGTGGGTGGTTGGAGGGCACAACTGGTAGGTCTCTACATGTACTTCCTTTCTTTCCCTCTGTTGTTTCTGTCTACTGTGTTGCTTAATTCTTCGTTGCGCTATAATATGACCGTTATTGTGTTGATTTGCTCCTCTTTACTTAAACTCAAACTTATGCAGGTATGCATTATTGCTCATTCTTCCTTGCTCTGAAAAGAATGCTAATTGGGGCAATTTCTTTTTCTGTTTGGCAAAAGGCAAAGTGGGTGGGGGTGTCCAGATTAACATTCCTTTAGAAATGATGAAGACTTATTTTTTATTTCTATTCCCCTGCCTACACAGAATACTTACTTGTTTGATTGTTTTTCAGGTATTTATCATACAGTCCCATATCATATTTCCAGTGTTTTCCTTTGTGATGTGTCTCTTTGTACCCAACATTTTTCAGATAGATCTATGTCTTGGTGATTTGATACAGTTTTTCTTTCAAATTTGTTATTTTCTGTTGCAAAATTAATTAACCATCAAAACTAAAGGTACTGGGTGGTCGTTTTATCTGGACTGTTCTCATTTAGTCTTTCTGGAAATTCCAAATTGCTCTCTTGTCAAAATGGACAGATTTTTATCAGTTAGAATATAGTAGGAGCAAGTTGAGTATCTTCAAAACTGAATATTTCAGCCAAAGGGCCTGGGAGCATAAAGTTTGTTGTTTTTTAAATGATTCATGTACATAAAAATATAAATCAGTTGTACTGTGTGTTGAAGTGAAGAACCTTTGGTCCTGGGATCTAGCACGGGAAAGCAGAAAAATAAGAAGATAACTCTGCGTTGGGTGGCTGAAGTACAGAAGAAGCCCTCTCGCAGTTCATCTTCTTATTCTTCTGTTCTTCTGGTCTGCCATTTTACCTTTCCCCAACATTCTGTGATTTTAGTGTGCTGTTGTTTTCCAGTTATAGCTTGTAAAAAGAACGACATATTTCCTGCTTTTTGTGTACTCTCTTTTCCATGACTTCTGTTGTTGGTACCAGTAACTTTCCTTCAAAAGGATTTTTGTCTGTGGCCTTTGAAACACAATGTTTATCTTGTTTGTGGGTGGTTGGTAGTTGGCAGTTGCTTGGTGTGGTTTGCTCCTTCTTTCCCATTAACCATCTATCATCCTTATAATCTCACTCCATTTCTTTTTATGTTTCTTCCTAGTAATACCTCTTATCTTCAGCACTTTTGTTACAATATGGACTTGCTGTAAAACTTTGCTTTTTTCCCCTCTGTTAGTGAGGTACGTCAAGTGTCTGCGAAGAAGTCTTTTTTGGGGGGTTAAATTTTCATCCTTGTTGCAAGAGTAGAACATTTCGTTGAGGGAGGTTCTTTGTTTTCTATGACAGTGCTCACTTCTCTCTCTCTTGCCCTTTTTAACTCCCAGTGGAGCACAGGCCATCAACAGCATTACTCCAGCGAAGCCTGTCCTGAGCATCCTTTTCTATCTGTTTCCATGATGTCCCCGCTTTTTCAATTTCGGCTTGTACCGCTCGCCTCCATGTCATCTTTGGTCTTCCCTTCTTACGTTTCCCTTCTTACGTTTTCCATGAGTGCTCACTTACTCTGGCAATATTTCTACCCAGAACAGACTCCCTTTCAGTTCTGTCAGCCCTGCTGGCCTTTTTTTCACTTGTCAATCCCAAGTGTCTTCCTCATTCAAATTGATTTTAGAGGGTGTCACCAAAAATGAAAGTTATTTCGAAAGGGACCCTTTGTTTTCTAAATTAAAATAACTTTTGAACCAGCCACTGCAAGACTCCGCCAAACACCAAATTACAAAATGGCTTTGTTGGAGTCTCACAACCAGCCATTTATACGGTTAACTGCTAAGTTAAAACAAGTAGTATCAAAATTGTTGTATTGGTGTCATAATGATTAATGAAAATAGGAAGATAGTAAGTGTTGCTTCATATCTTTAGCAGGATTGTAATATGTGCTCACATTGAACTTCCTCAATATGTGGGGGGTTTTTCATAGTTTGCTTTGAATAGAAAGGGATAGCACTATTGTTGAAACAAAAATATGCAACCCAGGTTAGTGTGCCCAAAATCTATCTCTCTCTACTAACTCACGACTAACGGTTCTTTCCCTGAAATTTTGATTTGTACAATACTTAATGTTGTCCTTCAGGAAATACCAGTTGGTCAAAATAGCTGATGATTGGAGGGCGACTTCCCTCTGTTGTGTCTGTCTGTCTTTCTTACTTTTCCCCAGCTTTAAATATCCATTGTTGTTTTTGATGTGGTTCTCATTCAAACAATCCCCAGTTATACATGTATTCATATTTGTTATCACTTTTTATTTTACTTTCACAGAGTTTTGTCCCTCCCACCGACTGAAGTCGTCTTTAGGCCTTTCCCAATGGGGGGATATTAGCATTTTCCTATGCACAGTAGAATTGTAAATTGGCTGATTTGTCAATGTCATGCTCATACTGTGCCGAAACAACATGGGGGAACTGCGCCTTTTCTTTCCTCATCCTTACTATTGTCATTTTCCTCTACTTCTTTTGTATGTTTGTTACTCTCTTGTAAACTTCTATTTCCGGGGTGCCTTGATAGTTGAAGCAGACTTTGAGGCTAGAGAGGTGAGCAGAGTAAGCCTGATTCCCCGTTTGGAGTTCTCTTTTAGCATCCCCCCTTTGGTGCTCATGTGACCTAATACAGTTGCGAGTGCCGTAAAACTTTACTAAAACTAAAACACAGTTTTGAGTTGGTAGTTGGAGGGTGGTACTCTTAGATTTATCTTCTTTACTTTTTCCTTTTTTTGTTTTCTGTCTGTCTTACCTTTACCCTGCACGAATAAGCATTATTGTGTTGATGTGCCTCTCTTCACTCACTCAATGACCCACATAGTTTTGAATCTTTATTAACTTTTCCTTAATTTCTGTATCCCTTTGTCGTTCATCAATAGATGTAGCATAGGCTTGAGTTGTTCCCCGTGGCCTCACAGCTGATTACAAACCAGCCCTGTGGGAGAAAGTTTGAGGTTTCAGTCCGAGGCTTTACCTTGTTTTCATTTAGAAGATTTTTCCACTTTTTCCCAAGTGTCCTGACTGGACTTCCATTGTCCATCTCTTGAATGGCTGAAAAGTTCAGCAAAAATTAGAAAACAAAATTGGAGTACCTAAATTTGTGTATTAGTTTTCTACACTTACGGTTGTTTAAGTAAGCAGTGTATTCTCCCCCAAAGTCTTGATGTTATTGTCAAGTGTCCCTGGTAACAGTTTTACATTCCGTAATTATCAAAAATCGAAAATCAAAATGTATCAAGTGCAGAGCATTGGTAAGTTAGGTGTTGTGTTTTGTCTTCCTTCTTTACAATGTTAGCTGTGGGTTAATGTACTTATACAGGTATTTATCCTCTCAGTCTGATAGGGTTAGAATAGTGCTCAACTGGACTAAATAGAATGGAAAGAAATATTTCTTAAGGATGTGTTACATTTCTGAGATTATGTGTTGACTTATCTTATTTGCTAAAAATTTGCGGGTGGTTCGTGAGTGCTCTGGTATGGTTTGCTCCTTCTTTTTTATCAAACATGTCCTTCTTTCTTCTACTTCTTTTGGGTTTTTTTACTCTCTAGTAACACCTCTAATCTTTGGCACTAATCGACCTAATTGTGTTGCAATAACAGTAAAACGCTTTCTTAAATTAAACTTCTTAAAAATAATCACTAAGAGACGAGAGCTTTACCAAAAACTGGAACCGTCCCCTGAATTATATGTTTGTGTAGTAATAGTTGTTAAGATTTTTTGACTTTATTTGTGCAATGAAATCATACTTGGCTGAATATCTGACATTATTTGCTGCTTTCCTTTGCATTCGTCTTACAATGTTGCTGTTTACTGTCTGTTTTCATGAACTCTTGCTCTTTGCAATAGGATAAACTTTAAGAGTTGAATTGTTTACCGTACTTAGGATTTTTTTGTCTGCTGATTTTGGGAAGTGAATGTACATGTATTTTGAAAATTTGTGAATATTAATACTTAATCATATTACTTTGAGAAAAGTCATACGCACATGGCTGTTCTTAATTGCAGTAATTCCCATTGAATCACTATTGCAACATTGTTGTGCCTTACGATTTGTCTAGTGCATGTTGCACCAAATGTATTTTGTTGAAGCATTGATGTATAAAATATTGGTACATGGTATGTATTTTGGTGCATGATATGTTTTTATTGATGCATCAAGCTAGATTGGTGGTTACCCATAATTCCTTGAAATTAAAACATGTCTATAATCTTTCTGTTGATATTGTGTGTTATTATTTTGTTGACTTCTGACTTTCTTTCTTCCTTTACTTGTGTTAGGAGTCATCATAGAGCTTTTGAAGTGTGTACAAGACTGAATTTGTGCCATCTTAACTTTGACAATATAACATTTGAAACCTCTTATTCACAGTTTTATAACTGGAGTCACATGAGATAAGATGCGATAACTTCGCTGCCTGCACACAGGCTGTTTTGGTCAAAATTTGCACGGTTAAAAATTGCCTAACATGAAATATTTCAATGTTGGAGTTGGAGAAATGATACCCCGCCTCTCTCTCTCTCTCTCTCTCTCTCTCTCTCTCTCTCTCTCTCTCTCTCTCTCTCTCTCTA
>NW_004798052.1:82738-84388 GCF_000002075.1 Aplysia californica | reverse complement strand
AATGATAATAATAGCCTAATGATGATGAGGATGATGATGATAATGAGAAGGAGAAGGAGAAGGAGAAGGAGAAGGAGAAGGAGAAGGAGAAGGAGAAGGAGAAGGAGAAGGAGAAGATACCCAATATTATAATAATAATAATAATAATAATAATAATAATAATAATAATAATAATAATAATAATAATAATAATAGGCTAATAATAATAGGCATAATAGTAATACTACTACTACTACTAATAATAATAATAGGCTAACAATAATAACAATGATAGTAGAAGATAAATATGATAATAATTACGGTAATAATAATTATTATGGTAATAATAATAACAACAACAGCAACAAGAACAAACATTATAATAATCGTAACAGATGCTTGCCTCGCTTATTTAAAAGTAATGTATACATGATAATGTATAACCTAGCCTTGTCTCACGCGAAAGAAATTGCGCTCATAAAAAAGCGGAAACAGTGCCATGGCTTTTTCAACAGTTTTAGTGAAAGGAAAAGGAAAGACATAATTAAAGAAGACAATAAATAATTGACCGACTTGCATTCAACTAGAATTTTAAGTCATACTAGATTCTAGAACACTATAATACAACAACTGTATGAGGTAAACCGTCAGGTTGTGAGTGACTTGCAGAGAGAGGGGAGGGGTAGAACATCAGAGGTCGGGGACGGTGACTCTCGTGCTCGATTCAAGGGTCGTAACTTGTTCTATTTTGGACTGAGATTAGCATTGAGTTACGCACCGTCAGAACAGGCTTGATTATGAATAGAGAAGAAAAAGCTCAACAGTGCACGTGCTTAGGGGTGTATGGATTCGTGAAATTTAGTATTAGATAATAGAATACTTCTGTAAACCCAAAAGATATAATATTTAATGAAATACAAGCTTGCTACAAGGGTTTGCGATTATAATGTTGCTGACGACTCCAATGAGGGAAGTCACGATGGCCGAGTGGTTAAGGCGTTGGACTCGAAATCCAATGGGATTTTCCCGCGCAGGTTCGAATCCTGCTCGTGACGAATTTTTTTTTTTCTTTTTACATTTGGACCCGTTGGTATGTCTATAGTCCCAGTGGGTCCCAGATCCCTACGTTTAAAATAACTGGTGCATACCGAAAGACAAGTTTAGTATTTTTCCCCCCTTTAGTTGTTCGGTGTAAAGTAAATTTCTACTGTTAGGCCTTCATAATTACATTTTAAGAACCGTTTAGACCTTGCCTGCATTTACAGCTTAGATACGACCATAACATTAGTCATTTTGCTTCAAGTTCAAGTTAAAATTCTTTCATTCCTCGTACCGTTTTTGATATTTCGTTCTCCAAAACTGACTGGATTAAGGGAATTCTTTCTCTCCAAAGAATCAATAAAATAAATTTGTTGTCATTTCGCAGCGGTGACGCTCCTGTTGATGAGCGAGTCCTGTACTTGTTTGCTGCTTTTATCTTCCTGTTTCTTTAGTTTTTAAAAAGATTTTGACATTTTAATTAATTAATTAATTTTATAATTATGTCTAATTATTTAATCAATATAAGTTTTTTGGTTTAGATCTAATTCTTTCCATGCCAGAAAGGTTGTGCCGAGCCGTTGGGTGGCAAATGTGACGGATTAGTGGTGGCATTGTGACATAAAAATACAG
>NW_004798052.1:80480-81695 GCF_000002075.1 Aplysia californica | reverse complement strand
GGGGTGGTAAGAGCACCGTAGAACGTCCCAGTGATTCATCCTCGTCGTAATGAGTCATCGCATGGTATTCCAGAATCTACCCAGGCGAAAATAGAAGATTCTGACCTTTCTTTCCTCCAATTGGCTGCGTGAGCGAAAGGAAGAAGTTCTTGTGGCCCTTGATATAGCGGATGGAGCCAGTGCAGGCTACTTGTAGCACCTGAGTCAGGTGTTTTCCTCACGGTGTACCCCTATGACTCAACCACTGACTTTCCTTCCATGACGTCACGGAGGAATTTCCCGCCTACGTGAGAAAGTGGGTTGACGAGCTAAACAAAACAAAACAAAAACTCCGCTGTTTGCGAGCGGGGACTGGCTGGTTTTTCAGTTTCCTCTGAACGCTACCTCCTTCTCTCCTCTATTTGGAGAAGCCCTTTAATCCTCCTTTTTTCTTTATATACAATTTCAACTACCTCTGATATTGAAAAAAAAAGAAAGAGAGAGAGAGAGAGAGAGAGAGAGAGAGAGAGAGAGAGAGAGAGAGAGAGAGAAATAACATTCTTTATTTGCTGCAGTTTGTTTCATTATTGAAAAATAAAGAACCAAGTAAGTTTAGTAATATCAGTTTTATAATTTTAGATTTTTCTTTAAAATTGTCGTTACTTATTTTAATTCAGTTCTTTTACTCTCTTCTACTGTCAATAGTCAATACTGTGTACAGGCGTATGTGGTGTAGCTAGCTGTAAGCGCATCACACATACAAGACTTGGCTTCGCTAGCCTCCCCGAGGAAGAATTACTATTGAGTATTTGCGTTTTTGAGACGTTGTTATGTATCTCTCTCAGTCTGAATTGACCCTGACAGCCAGGGCCGAAGCACTGCATTCTTAAAGATCTAAATTGTGTCGATGAGGGTGTAAAACTAACGCAAAGAGTTCTTAAAAAGTTCTTATTGCGTCATTGTTGTCGTAGTTACGTTAGTTGTTGTCGCAGTCAGATTAATTGTTGCTGGTTGCTGGTTTCTGCTGTGTCAATACTGCTGGTTTTGCCGGTGATATCATTGCTTTTGCTGCTGCTGCTATTGATAATGATGATGAGGATGACGATGATAATGACGATGATGACGATGATGATGACGACGACGATGATGGTGATAATGGTGATGACGATGGCGATGATGATGTTGATGATGATGATGATGATGATGATGATGATGATGATGATGATGATGATGATG
>NW_004798052.1:77032-78663 GCF_000002075.1 Aplysia californica | reverse complement strand
TTTTTTTGCTTTGTTTTGTCTATTTGTATATATGTTTGTAAAAAAAAAAACAACAACCCTGCTGTTTCGAAGGAATGTGAGGTAATTGTTGTCACGTGATTTCTTCCCGCCTGGATGTGGGTTGTAATCTAGGACCTTACAACCGTATAACCTCCTTGGTTGTAATCTAGATTTTATAAGTAGCATGTTTTTCTTTTCGGAACTTCGCCTTTGAGGTCGTGAATCTGCAAATACCGGGGTTTTTTTTTTAGAATAACTGACAGAATGCATTTTACATACCAGATTTTAGCACTAAAAGTGTTGGTTAATTTGTTTAAATAAATCAGAAAAATGACGTGCATCCGACTCTTTATACAAATGTCTGTCTTTAAAAAAATGTTTTTTATTGATTTATTCATGTGAGGTTTTAGGTGAATTACATTATTTATATTTATACTCCTACAGACCAGATTTGAAATAAGGAACAAAAACATTTGTGTCGCGACTCGGCGCTGTGGAATCAGGCGCTCGTCAAATTTTGGGCGTAGGGTGTTATTGGTATAATCTTAAAGATTTCTTCATTTATATTGCTTTTGAGAACAAAATACCTCTATCTTGAATAGAAGTTGGGATATTGGCGATTGAAGGAGGAGGGGGTCGCTTGGTGTCTGGGATAAGAAAAGCGAGAAAATGTCCGCAAAAATTTGGTGACTTTTAAAGCTTTGAGCGTCTTTGAAAACTGAATTAACTTTTGTGTGTGTGTGCCTTTGGTCAACGGTTCTCAGTAAAATCCACTCAGACTATGTTTTTGAATAGACACAAATATATTGACCCCCAACTAAAAAAAAAAAGATTTTTTTTTTCAAAGAAAATGCCGGTTTCTTCGATTTCATAACTTTGACGAACGCTTCATTTCACCACGATGTCAAACACTTTTGCTGCAAGCCGCCATCAAGAAAGTCGCGATATCATTACCACAAGAATTCTCAGCAGTAGTAGTCATGGCGAGAACTTTTGTTCTTTCTTTCACTAATGGGGGTGAAATAATGTTATTTGAAACAAAGAAAGAAAAAAGAAATATTTTTTAAAATGTTCCGTTTTTACCATCAAACATCTGTTGCCCTTATCTCTTCTCCTTATTTCTGTATGCTATTCTCTAATAACACCACTAATCTTCGGCAATTATAAGACCTACGTGTGTTTCTGGTACACAAACTACTAAAACTAAGACTTCAAAAATATAAAAGGGTTAAAGGTGACAAATTTGACCTCTGAGGTCAGAAGAGAAAGTTGCCATCAAGTATGATCTGCTGCCCTGCAATTTGTCCAGTGCTATGAAGATGTCCAGTGCTATGAAGACACTCACTAATTGCTAACAAACAACAAAGGAGCCAAGAATAATGAGGAGTCCATTGTCCTGAGCCAGTGGTCATAGCAACAGGTGTGTGTCTGTAAATACATTTGTAATAGCACCCCCTCCCCTCCCCTCTCCCCTACCGCATCCCCTCCCCCTCGCCCACCGAGACACCTACACAAGAGGTTACCTAAAGATAGAAATTCATTTTGTACCAACAACAGTGAGGTTATTGAACTCACTGTGCTGTAAGCATAACAGAGGAGAGAGAGAGAGAGAGAGAGAGAGAGAAAGAGAG
>NW_004798052.1:74613-75856 GCF_000002075.1 Aplysia californica | reverse complement strand
ACACACAAACTCATACACACACATACACAAAAACACACACACATACACACACACACAAACACAAACACACACACACACACACACACACACACACACACACACACACACAAACACAAAAACACACACATGGGCATGTATATTTTTTCTTCCTAGATTAAACTCTAAAATAATTCCCATGCAGAATTAGGCCAGGCCCATGCAGACTCGGGAGAAGGCAAGCGCGTTCACGGGAAGGCATTGAATGTTTCTGTCGACACCAGAATCCCAACTCCAGCCCAAAAATTCCGATCTGTGAACGTATTGACAGAATAAACCACACTCCTTCATCAAGCTAGACCATAGCCTTAGAATTATAATATCCCAGTTAGTGCACTGTCATGGCAGTCGGTCTTTGCTCTCTAAAAAAAATTCACCTCTGGTACATCAAAGTTAAAAAGAAAATATCTTAAAATGGCTGCAAAGAAGTGCAAACAGCCTCACTATAATCGAGAGCAAACAGCACCCCCCCCCCCAATTGTTCTTTTTTGGGGCTAAAAAACTATAAGTCAAATAGTGTGCTTCATAGTAATTACGTCAGAATGCACGATCTAGGATTTTATAATACATGCCTATGATCTAGACACGTGCACGTTTGTGTTCTATACATGCATACATGTATTTTTGGCGGTGCGCTCCAGCCTAGGTGCGACAGAAGTGTTAGGGATCACGAAAGCAGATCTAATCTTTTACCGCAACCCAATCATTTGGTTTGTGAACTTTGAGGGCACACTGTTAGCTGAGTTGGTATCATGCTGGCTTACGGAGCGGATAGCCTTGATTCGAATTCCAAACAGGATTTTCTGAACTTGTGTTGTTTTGGGGAGTTTTTAAGGTTGTTCACTCATTTGAGGCTAAAACTGCACCTGGACATGGATGGCTGGTGCCTCTATAAATAAATCATTGATGGTCTGGTCACTCATATGGCTCGTTTTTTTTTTTCGAAGGTGCACGATATATCCAGAGGCCCCGCCTCTGAAATAACCTTAAGGTGTTGAAAATGTACAATAACCAATGACTTTGAGCGTTCCATTCAATTTGCTCAAATTTTAAAATGCCACTATGGCCACTTTGTATGTATTTTCTGACGTATATAGGGATTATATAATTATTATGGGAACCACCAGCTTTGCTAAAGACCTGCTTCAGTTTGGTGTATTTTTGCCACAATTGTACAGTGAGGCATGTTTACATTTCGTCTATTTGC
>NW_004798052.1:72445-74513 GCF_000002075.1 Aplysia californica | reverse complement strand
CCCCCACACACACACACAGACATTCTCCCTATGATAATCTTCTACAAGCCTCTCTCCTACCTATCGGAATCCAGCAGTCATGCTCACTGAAAGTACAGTGAAAATTGTCTAAGACATCCTCCCATTGTCGGGGAGAAGAGTGGTTGTCTTAGACAGGTAGAAGTCTTACACAGAGTCACTGTAATCTGTAAAATACGTAACTTGGGAAATGGGAAGCAGTCGTTCGTACAGGTGATAGTCTTATACAATATGATGGCCGTTAGAGCAGGTGCCCCTGCACTGTCAGAGTGCAAGGCAGAAAGCTGTTCTTGAAATCCTCATCAGAGTTTCCCCAGTTTAAAATTACAGACTATGCGAAAAGCAAATGATAGCTGTATTTATAGAAAACATAATTATAGTAAAAAATTAAAAAGGTAGGCCTATATGCAACCTGCTAGGGCGTTGTGGTAAACCGCAAGAAATGGAGTAATGCTCTGAAGGGATCACGTCAGGAATAAGTTCATCGTGGCTAGCAACGGCTGTCGAGAACTTTGAGGCCCTCCAAATTTAGGGACCATTGGCCTCAGTACTTTAAGTTGTATCTTTTGTTCTGAAGGGCATACATTCATAAAATCTTGGAGCGCTTTCCGGTGACATTGTCACATTATGCACAATGAGGTATGTTTCCACTTTATATTCAGTTGACCCCTCTAATGCCTACTAGATTTTTACATCTTATGAAACGCGCTTTACAGACTGGCGCCTGTAGTGTTGTGGTTAGGCGCTCCACCGTCGCATGCAAAAGGCCTGACTTCGATTCCCATGTGGGGGAAATTTTTAATCGAGTATCTCGGTCTTTCTGATGGGACGTTGTATTCCTCTCAGCTCGGATTGGCCCTGAGAGGGGGGGGGGGAAATCTTTACTGCTCTAATTTTAAATTGTGTGGATGGGTGTCAGGGGGGGAGAAACACGAAGTCCACCTCCTATCTGATCAAAATTGTGTCGATGGGGGTGTGAAACATCTTCATCTTTTTTTTCTAATCGTGCTTTTAATGTGTGAGGCAGATGCTACATTTATATCTCTTACAATGACATGTGTTTGGCTGGTTAAAGATGAGGAAGACGTCTCGACAAAATCATACGTTTTTCGTAATAATAGGATATACTATATTCGTGACAAAAACATTGTACCGTGTAACCTGAACCAGCCGGAACTAACCTTTCAAGGCAGGGGGAAAGAGACAGAAGAGCACACAGAAAGACAAATGTGCACGAAGATAGGATCACGATGACCCCACAGAGCAGTGACGTCACACCAGTGGTGGCGTGGTCGTTCAGCAGGATCTGTCACTCCCTGGTCGCTCGTCTCTCCACTCTCTACAGCAAGACAAATCCGTTAAAAAATATTTCTATTTCAAATGTAGTCATTGTTTATGGCTCCATCGACAGAATTTGGATCAGTTAAGACTCAGGCTTCGGACCCTGCTTGACAGCGCCAACCCGGACTGAGAAGGACACAACATCTAAGCAGAAAAACCGCGATACTCGATAAGAATTCCTGGTCCCATTCGAGAATAGAACTTGGGTCTCCTGCCTGCGACAGAGAAGCGTCTAACCGCTACACCACAGACGTCAGAGCGAATCTGTTACGTTCTCATGGGATCTGCGTGGCGTCCATGATAGGAGGCGTAACAATGTTAACAACCAGATTCAAACATTGCCTTCTTCTTCGCAGTCTGCTAAACGTTTTTAGTTGAATGTGGCACAGGGGAATAGGAATTGGCCTCTTGAAATTAAATAAACAACAAGAAAAGAAAGGCGCATTGACTAAAACGTTTTGTTTCACCTTGTCGAGAACACGTACCAAAAGATAAGTCGTTGAGTTTCAGCCTGGATGATTGGAAATAAAACATTATTACGTACAAGGGTAGAGGGATCTCATTTCTTGGCTAAGTTCTTAAAGTCTTGCTGAGAGTCTACTTTTGGAGTAGATTGTACTTTATAGAAAGCACAGATTTGTTCTTTTACGCTATTTCACTCGGCTCAGTTAGCTCTCGTGCTAGTGGGCCCTTCTGACCTTACTGATAC
>NW_004798052.1:68735-70878 GCF_000002075.1 Aplysia californica | reverse complement strand
GGGGGGGAGGTATGGTAGTCTACTGATTAAATTTATTATCATAATCATTTGACTTGGATGTACCTTACGCCTTCCTGGTTGTCTTAATTGCGTGGAATGAAACGTAACATAATCACAGTCTGTTGAATTGGGTGGGCGGGGTCTCAGGTCTGATGAGAGCTGACATATCAATGGTATATTACAGGAGGCTTTGCAGCCAAAACAGCACTAGTTGAGGAGTTTTCATGGAAAAAAAAACAACTTAAAAACAACAACCCAGTAAAGTACTTCCGTGCTTTTGTGAAACAGCTGGGGCCGTATGTGCAATAAATAATGGAAATCTAGCTCAGGGTCTGATTGTTTTCGTTAATAGAAAAAAAAATTCCCGGTCGTTTGAATGGACTGGGCTTGGCAAGAGGTACCGATCTGAAACCGGTGCACTTGAAGGAACAGACGTTTATACGAGTACCTTATAAATAAATTAGTTTAAAAGACTGCAGCGGAAGTGGAGGCTAAAGTTGAGCGGGGGAGGAAAGGGGGGGAGAGGGGCGGACAATTTCAGAAAAAAATCTCATGATAAGAAAATGCTACATAGTTTCAATTCCCTGCAGGTAAAATTGATTTTTGCAACAAAGTTAGTAAAGATGATATCACCTTTAACCCTATCTGTTCGCCCTGGCGTCATTTGTACCCCCGGGGTTGTATTCTTCACATTTTAGAATACAAATGTACTTCTAGTACAAAGATCTCTTTGAAACTTTCAGTATTTCTCAAAAAAATCATTTTGACAGACTGCTATGCAAAGTGCACGGATAGGATAAACGAGTAAATTACCTCTTAGAAAGTGGTGGCACAGAGTTCCCCACATCGTATGGATAGGATAGTAAAACACGACGTGCGAATGGGGTTAACGTTTACAAAGGGCCCAGTAAATTGATGAAATATCATAGTTTAGTTTTAGTTTTAGTAAGAGTTTTACGACACTTGCAACACAATAAGTTCGTATAAATGCCGAAGATTAGGAGTGTTAGAAAAAAAAGTAACAAACACAAAAAGGAGGTGAGATAAAGACGACAGATGTTTGATAGGAAAGAGGGAGCAAACCATACCACTGCACCCGCCAGCCACCCGCATGTCAGAGTTTGTTAAGTTGTATTAAACCTGTCCCGGGGGTGCTACTGACTGAAGTGTCTTTAAGCCATTCCCAAAGGGGGGTGACAGTAACCATGTTCTTATGCACAATAGAATTGTAATTGTAAATGGATTGATTCATCAATGTCATGCTTAAATAACTGTGTCTGAACTGCAACAGGAAACTGCTGCTTTTTCTTTCCTAATCCTTACTATCGTCATTTTCCTCTACTTTTTGTATATTTGTCACACTCTTGTTACCCGCTTTTTCAGGGGGGCCTTGATAGTCGAAGCAGACTTTGTGCTGTTGAAGCTAGAGAGGTGAGCAGAGTTAGTCTGATTCCCTGTAAGGACTTCTCTGTTGACATCCACCCCTTGGCGCTCATATGACTTTATGCAGTTGCGAGCGACGTAAAACGTTACAAAACCTAAGCTAAAACATGTCCCGCGTCATGAGTAGCTCTGAGCAAACGAAGACATGATAGGCCTGTGTATATGCGATGTCCTCGCATTCCTCTGTAACTTCTCACTCAAGCCTGGTCTGTTCAAACCCGTCGACATTGTGCTACCTCAGAATTACAAAGTTCTATCTGACATTGTTGGCCGTTTTGAGGTACTAATACAATTAGAGCAAAAACCAAATGTTCTATCTGCTCTATCAAAATCGAAAGATTATTCGGAGTTGTTATAAAGATATTCAAAGAACTGCAATCGAAAATGCTTGACATGAAGTGAAATTTAAAATCCTTGACGTCAAATTTCTCAAATCTAGGTTCTGAGCAGATATAACGTTGTAACTCTTGAGGTAGCGGTTGTGTAACTACGCTACGACACAACCCGGTGTTTATACAACGCTGCACCCTCCTCGCCTCCCACCCGGTTTCCCATTATAGAACTGATTCTGCGAGGAGGGTTTTTTTTCGTTTTGTTTTGTTTTTCTTTCGTTCACTAACTTTCTTATAACTCTTTGATCTCTGCATTTTTAATGAAGTGTGTGTCTATCATCTTCTCTTTCTCGAGATACTCCCCCCCC
>NW_004798052.1:66543-68236 GCF_000002075.1 Aplysia californica | reverse complement strand
CCTTTCATTTTTTCTTCTATATTGTCTTTTTCTTTAATCAGGGGAAAAAAAAAGGGGGGGGGTAGTTTTAAGAGGGGAAATATAAGAAAGTAATGTGGAGAAACAGCATAACCAATAAGTGGATGTCACCATCCGCCCCCTCTACCTACTATAAAAAGAGCGCTACTCTCCGCGTCCTGCAACTGAGAGTGAATATTCGAGACTGGATGAGAACAAGCTGAAAGGTGAGGTAGGAAAATACACCTGACTCTCCATTGCTGCTGTGGTATATACATAGCGAAAGCTTTCTACCCTGTGTTTCTCCCGTCCCTACTGTATGTATGTGTGTGCGTGTGTGTGCTTTTTGTGGCGAGCCTGCATGAAGGAAGGGGTGCGTTGAGACAGCAGCAGCAGGCTATATCTACCTACCTCCTGTACCGGTACCTGTCTTTCAGCCAGGGGATCCCTAGCTTATAAGACGCGCGTGTGTAGTGGCAGTGGGCGTGCGTGCTTCGTTCGTTCTCAAGGTAAGTGTGTGAGTACGCTTTGCTCAGCTCAGCACGTTTAGGACGCTGCTCATGGTTTACTGTCTTTCATCGTTTCAGTTAGAGTTTTCGGGTACTTGCTACACATTTAGGTCATATAAGTTCCGAAGATTAATGGTGTTATGGGAAATTAACAAACAAAAGAACGAGCAAACAAACAAATGAACGAACAGACTAACAAACAACAACGAGAAAAGAATGTAGAGAGATAAGGACGAAAGAAGTTTGAAAAGAAATACAAAGTAAGGAGCAAACAGCCAATAGAATAACCGATATGTGCATTATGATTTGCAACAAAAACAACAACCAAAAAAATCTCTTTTGCTGTTTACAATGATTGATATAGATCTAGGCCCAAGCTTTAGAATAGATCTCAACACACGTTAGGAAAAAATAGTGAAATGACAAGAGGCAATCACGTGAAAGTGAGTGGCTGTTCCTTCTCTTTGCTGACTCGTGCTCGCCGGCACCATCCCTGTGAGATCCCGTGTAGGTTAACTCCAAGGAGATTAAAAGATTGTTTTAAGCTCGTTGGCTAACTCGGAAACTTGAAACTTGTCTTTGGGTTATAATACACCTCAGGTAACCCTTCGGCGCGGTGCTACTGACTGAAGCGTCTTTAGGCCATTCCCAAAGGGGGGCATTAACATCTCGAGTTCTTATGCACAGTAGAATTGTAATTGTATATAGGCTGTATGTATGTTTGTCACACTCTTGTGACCTGCTATTTCCGGGGTGCATTGATAGTTGAAGCAGACTTCGTGCTGTTGAAGGTAGGGAGGTGAGCAGAGTAAGTCTGATTCCCTGTAAGGACTTCTCTTTTGACATCCACCCCTTGGGCCTCATATTTTTTTTATGACCTATGCAGTTGCGAGCGCCGTAAAATCTTCACTAAAGCAAAAAGACCTTGGGTATCTCGTTTTCGAAAATTCCCCGCGATCGATATTGATTTTTAAAAAGTAAGCCTACATTTAGATCTAGTTCGAGACTTCCATAATATGTCTTGTACGTGTATTTTCGCTTGTTTCCTCCACCCCACCCCTCTCCCTCTCTCTCCCTCTCTCTCTCCCTCTCTCTCTCTGTATCTTTCTCTATCCTATCTATCTATCTATCTATCCATCCATCCATCCATCCATCCATCCATCCATCCATCCATCCATCCATCCATC
>NW_004798052.1:63949-64892 GCF_000002075.1 Aplysia californica | reverse complement strand
AAAGAGGGGGCGGCAGATAGAGAGAGTATATATATATTACAGAGAAAAAGAGAGAGAACGAAAGAGAGAAAGAGAGAGAGAGAGAGAGAGAGAGAGAGAGAGAGAGAGAGAGAGAGAGAGGAAGAAGGGAGGGAGAAAGAGGGAGGGAGAGAGAGAGAGGAGGGGGCTGAAAGAGGATGGGTGGAATGTCATGGAAAAACAAGAGAACACACAGACAGACGGACCGACAGATCGACAGATTGACAGAGCGACAGATTGACAAAGCGACAGACAGACAGACAGACAGACAAACTGACAGGAAAGCAATCAGACAGATAGATAGAAGACAAACGGACAGATAGACGGGAAGAAGACATAGGCCAGGCAGACGTATCATATTCTTTCCCTAATCTCAGCTTACATCGGAGCCTAGATCTCTCAAGGAGGGCCCGAATATCATCGAACCTGGTGGGAATTGGTGGGCAAAATCAGGATAATATATCCGGATAACCGGAAAATTCTCAATGAAACGTTATCTGAATTCAGACTCTTAAACTCTCTTTCCTTACCCGTTTGGCAAAGTGAGTGCACCTATTTGTCGAATTGTTCTAACCCGTTTCTCAAAGTGGTTCTAACCCACTTGCCGAAGCGGTTCATAACACATTTAATTGCCGAAGTGGTGCACTAACATATTATCCGGATTTTGCTAAAGCGACGCATTGCCCAGGCCTACTGGTGGGGCCTCTTGCCCACTCGTGGCAAGCCGACATGGTAACCTTTACTGTGGCCCTCTTCTGTCCCAGGCCCCTGGCTAATGTCATGTTTGCTCACTCTTTCCTTTTTGAATGTTAGCATTACAGATTCGGAGAGAAGGAGATGGGAGGGAGAGAGAGAGAGGGTGTGTGAAGGAGGGAGAGAGGAGTGGAGAGAGAGGGGGGATGGGGAGGGAGGGGGAGGAGAGAGA
>NW_004798052.1:61795-63213 GCF_000002075.1 Aplysia californica | reverse complement strand
ATAGATAGATAGATAGATAGATAGATAGATAGATAGATAGATAGATAGATAGATATGTCTCTGTGGGTGAGGGCGATGGAGGCTGAAACAAGGTCGAAAAAGATGCGGAGAACAACAGAAAAGTAGGACATTGGAAAAGAAACACACAAACAATTGGGAGGATACGCATTCTCTGCTCAGCAGGGAGACAAAAGGAGCGGGGAACGGATTCGGTGAGCAGTAAGGATTGAGGTTATAATACTTCTCCCATCTCCTTCTTTTTGTTCTACAAGCCGTAACATCTACCCGGAGACGTCTCCGGCGGAGATAGACCAATCAAAATGCTGTGTGCCTGTAGACCAAGTAAAAAAATCGCGGGGGGCTACAGGGGGCATGCCCTCCTGTTTTAACCCATAATTTGATATTTTGTAGTCAAGTTTGAATTTTTCTTGAAAATAATTGATTTGCAGAAGTTTTAGTGGCTATATGTGCTGCAAATAATACACAGTTTTACCCCTCCAAAGTAGGCCTTAGTGCATCTGTGTGCAGGAGTTCGTCTCCGAATAGTTCCTGCGTGCTCGCCGGAGACGTCTCCGAATATCTTCTGCCCAAAAAGAGAGGGATTCTGAAAGCAGTAGGGATTGAGGTTATTCTTCTCCATCTCCTCCTTCTTGTAAACGCAGCTAGAGCTCAGGGAGACACAGACTGAAGATCTTCACCTTACCGTGTAGTTGATGTTTACATTTATGGCCGTTTTGTCCGCATAGAACATAAGAAAGGGGTTAAGGGGTTGGAAACCCGGAAAACAAAATATCTATGTAAGATTAAACAAAACAAAATATCTCTCTCGATGTAAGATTAAACAAAAAGGAAGGGAATGAAAAGGACTTTGAAGAGGTACCTAGAGGCGAAAGGGCGTTTTTCTTCCCGCATTTGCTTGAAAGGGATGAACCAGAATTGAAATAATATAATAAACACCGCGCTTATGGGATGAGGCACTGCGATTGTCTCGGAATGTAAAGTGCTCGTTGTAATCTGGGGAGTTTCTTAGAACAACAACAATAACTCTACTTGAGTTCGCTCCCAAACTCACTCCCACTGCAGTCTGACTGCTGCGTTGTCTGCACTTGTTTGGCGTTGGGGAGGTGAGAAGTACATTGTTTTGTTAACACGTTCATGTCCGGGAACATTATTCTGTCTGTCTGTCTGTCTATCAATTGATCTATCTATCTATCTCTCTCTCTATCTATCTCTCTCTCTATCTATATATCTATCTATCTATCTATCTATCTATCTCTCTCTCTCTTTCTCTCTCTCTCTCTCTCTCTCTCTCTCTCTCTCTATATATATATACATTAGGCCAAGTAAATACATGTCACACGTGCTGGGACAACCCGCTCCGTAAAACATTCCCTCTCTTTCTATCTCTATCTCTCTCT
>NW_004798052.1:60165-61695 GCF_000002075.1 Aplysia californica | reverse complement strand
CCGGTCTGTATTCACATTAATTATCACAGACTTTTTCCGTTACTAAGTAGAATTTTTTTAATGAATTCTTCTAGCAGTGCGCCAACAGCAAAAATGATTATAACAGCAGCAGCAACAACAACAACAACAACAACAACAACAACAACAACAACAACAACAACAACAACAACAATAACAACAACAAAGTGGCAAGAATGACAGTGGCGACAACAACAACAACAACAACAACAACAACAACAACAACAACAACAACAACAACAACAACAACAACAACAAAATGATGTTAACCATCATCTACAGCAATATCAACAAAAACAACAACGTAAACAAAAATATGGAAATCAGCAGCAGCCGTGGCAAAAACTTAAAATTAAAACTATCCTTTTTTAAGTAGCTACGGGAACAAAAGCTGTCACACAACCCACACAACCCGACAGCGTTACCAATCCCACGGACAAAAGGGGAGGGTCAGTTACTTTGTCACTCAAACACTTTCACAGGCCACACCAAGACATCTCTTGACGCTCACCATCATCTCCTTCCCACCGATATGTTGTCCGTGTTGACTTTGTCCGTTAATGCGAAAGTCCAAGTCAAACAAAGATAATTTATCCGTTGATACGACTGCTGCTGGTGTTGTTGTTGTTGTTATTGTTGTTGTTGTTGTTGTTGTTGTTGCTGTTGTTGTTGTTATTGTTTTTCCTGTTGCTGCTGCTGCTGTTGTTGTTGTTGTTGATGTTATTGTTGTTGCTATTGTTACTGTTGCAGTTATTGTTGTTGTTGGTGGTGGTGCTATTGTTACAGTTGTTATTATTCTTACTATTGTTATCATTGTTGTCGTCATCGCTGTTGCTGCTACTGCTATTGTTATTGTTGTTGCGGTGGCTGTGTAGGCGGTGGTACTAAGGGTCTTTGTATACTGCCATCTAAAAATAGAAATACAAAGCACCGGAACTGAGGGAAATAACTTCTTTTTGGAAGGGGTGAGGCTCTCCTGTAAACTTCCTTTAGACCTACCTTAACGTTTTCAGAACTACTCCGGCGATATGTGAGTAATATTCTGCCCCGCCCATCAACCTGCATCGTCGTGGGAGCTGGAGGAGCGGGAAGACACACACTCCCCTGTCACGCCAGAGAGAGTGAGAGAGAGAGAGAGAGAGAGAGAGAGAGAGAGAGAGAGAGAGAGAGAGAGAGAGAGAGATCTGTAATGGCTCCGTGACCCAATTACCGAAGTTGATAAATATATTATTTATTGATAACGTTATGAGAAAATTCTGCATGTCGTCAACAAGCTGTTCAGCTGATCTATGCCCAGATAGCAATTTTTTTCCGAGAGGGGGAAAAAATGGTTTCATTCTTCTTACTAACAGTCAAACCTACATTATGTAGCCTACCTCTGTTTGCTTTTTGAAAAACATTTGTGGTACCGTAGTTAAGGTTTTGAATTTCTACACTTGCTCGAGCACATGCAGCCGATAGCACAGATTAAAAATCTGATTTTTAGATTTTTAAATTTCTTCTTTTTTTTTG
>NW_004798052.1:58700-60065 GCF_000002075.1 Aplysia californica | reverse complement strand
GCAACCAATACTACAGATTATGAAACTCAAATAAAAAAGCAAAATTAACAATATTATTTTGGGCTTAGTACATTTTAATCGCTGGCCGACGATGTGCATCCTTCTATAGGACAAATTAATTGTGGCCACGAGCTCGTTACGCAAGATAGTATGCTATTGTTTATTGTTCTCGCTGTTGTTTTTACGTTTCGTGTGTTCCGGCAAAAGAAGTGCACGCCCACTTACGCTTTAAGGGTTCGTTTTTCCGTATTCCGGGTCTCTTTGCATGTCTCTACATTGTCTGTCAGTTTATCATTTCCTCCTGAATTAAATATTTCATTGCATTATCTCCCTCTTTCTTCCTCGCTCATTCTCCTCTCCACCCTCCTTCTCTCTTTCCTCCACCCCCACCCCCTCTCTCTCTCTCTCTCCTTCCCACTTCCTACAAGTACTCCTAATGTCATGCTCGTCTTGATGATTGCTTGATCGGGGGTCTCTTTGGATGCACTTGGAACACTTCAACAGGAAGAATCAAAGTAATGGTTGGGAAAGTGTTGTCAGTGTCAGTGTGAGGATATAACGTACGTCAGGAAGAGTGTGGGGGAGGAAGGCAGTCGACCTTAGGTCAATAGGATAGCCCGGGTAGTGTGTGAGTGTTGGGACATGTGTGAGTGTGGGTGCGTGGAGATGTGTGGGTGTATGTGGGTGTGTGGGGACGTGTGTGGGTGAATGTGGATGTGTGGGGACAAGTGTCAGTATAGGTGTGGGGGTGGGGAGGGGAGGGGGAACAAAGGCAAAGGAAGGTCTGGTTGTTGTTGGGTTTTTTTTTTAATTGCACTCTCATTCAGTGTCAAATGTACTGAATACATGTATATAATTTGGTGATGAAATTCAAGAAAAAGGGTTTTGGGATAAGATGTGGAAAATTAGGGGGAGAGAGAGAGAGAGAGGATGGGGGAACAGGAAGAGAGAGAAACGGGAGACAGAAAGCGAGAGAAAGGGGGAATATAATATATGTGTATGTACATCGAGAGATTTTCTTTTTTCGGGAAAATTAATTAATTTTTCCGTCTATTCGCTAGGATGTTGTATCCTTCTCAGCCTATGTCGACCCTCGCAGGCAGCCCGCCTCCTAAATGACCGAAATTTTGTCGATGGGGGCTTGAGATGTTTTACGCTAATTTATAGAGATACATGGGAAAGAATTGGGACCCCTTGATCCTGTACTATTCATGTAAGACAGAGAAACGGACAAGTGTGATACCCAAAGTGCACATTGCCAATTTGGACTTCAGTCGAGACAATGATAGTAAATAACAAGATGGGCCACTCAGCCAAAAAAGTGTCCGCAGGAAGTATGCTCTTTGCTTCAGATGGCGCTGCAGT
>NW_004798052.1:54083-56412 GCF_000002075.1 Aplysia californica | reverse complement strand
AGACAGACAGACAGACAGACAGACAGACAGACAGACAGACAGACAGACAGACAGAGACAGAGAGAGAAAGACAGTGAGAGAAACAGAAATAGAGTGAGAGTGTGCGTGTGTATGTGTGTATGTGTATGTGTGCGTCTGTACGTACGTATGTGTGTGTGCGTGTTTGTGTGCGCATGAGTGTGTATGAGTGTGTATGTGTGTGTGTGTGTGTGTGTGTGTGTGAGTGTGTGTGTGTGTGTGTGTTTGTTTGTGTGCGTGTGCGTAGAGTGAGAGATGATTTTATTAACAAGTTATAAGAAATTATAATGAGTTTGTTATATCTTGGTTACTTGCGCAGTGTTCTCAATTGTTTCCTACTGCGAAATTTTGTGTTTTGTAGAAAGAGGGCAAAGTCGGTCTCATCTGTTTGTTTCATTTGTTCTCATATATATCTCGCTCTTGTGTTGCAAAATGAGGGGGGGGGGGGGGGGGGGGGGGGGGGTTGATTAAAATGTTCAAGTGGCTCAGTTGTATATCCGGTTGTCTGAAGGACATATGAGGTGGGAGGGAGGGGGGAGGATCAATCTAAGAATGTAAGACTTGTACATGTATTTAGTTTTACCTAATCAGAATATCCGTGACTGAGCTCGGCGAAACTATCCAACAGGCATAGTGAATGTTTTATAAACGATATAAGAAAATTTTTAGAGGGGGGGGGGGGTGAGAGAGTCAGGGTATAATAGGAAGGAGGATACCGTATGCATAGCAGGTGAACAACAGATGAGCGTATGTGCCACATAGATATCAATAGCAAAAAAAGGAGGCGAGCACCCATGTTTGTTTATCTGAGTCTAGCCCATCTAAGAAACCATGGCCATTGCAGCTGGGCGAAAAATCAAGGCAACAGACAGAACAGGAGTTAGAGAGGGAGAAGACAGAAATAGAACCTCACCAGTTGCGGCTTCCTCTTCCTACCAAAGACGCACGCGTACCTGAATTGCTACCCCCTGTTTAAAACAGGATCAGTTGAGAGCATCTATTGCTTTGGAAATGGGCTATATTTTAAGCGTGTTGTTTAATCGGAAAGCAAATAAAAGACTGCAAATTCTGGTATCCGCCTTCGCTTTTTACCGCCGTATAGCTTCAAGTTTTGTGCGAGGCTTACATAGGTGAAGGAAATATTTAAAGAAAAAGTTTGTTTTTCCTGAAAACGATAGCTATGAATTCGTTTAGCTTACCGAGTGGAAGGTGGGGGATAAACTGCTAGAAAAATTTAGTTTTGAAATTCATTACTCGTGGATGGTTGGCGGGTGCTCTAGTGTGGTTTGCTCCTTCGTTGATCTACTTTACTGTGAGTTAGTTTTCCGATCCACTGATCATCTGAGTACTACCCCTTCGGCCTAAATCTTCTTTGATATCAAACACCTATCGTTATTATCTCTCCTCCTTCTATTCCGCGTATATTACGCTCTTGTAACACCTCTGATCTTCATTTGTGCATTGTTTCCTCGAACTCACTGCCTCATCTCGATGACTGGGAGCAACGGTCATTGGAGAGCGTCCCTTCCTGTCTCGTCCTTGGTCACAAGATATGATCTCAAGCGTTTGTCGCACAAAAACTCTCAGTCATATTTTGACACCTGTGGAAATAAAAAACACAGGAATCCAGCAGTCTGCAGAGAAAATCACACGATTCCCTCTTAAGTGGACGGGGTGTGGTATATATCGCCATATCATTACTACTACCAATAGCAGCCACCCGTCGCTCGCTGCTGATTCAGATCCTAAAACACGGATAATTGGCCGCTCTCCACCTTTTCATGCCTACTTCACTATCATCAGCTTCTTATCACTCCCCGTGCTTTTAGTGCTATCGTATGCATCGGGAAGGTAAAATAAGCAAAGTCAAAACACAGCAGGCTTCAGCGCTTCTCGGAGTCTCCGGCACTTTATAATTATTATTATTTTGGAATTCCTGGAAGTGATATGGTAAAGCAAATACACGGTGTTTTCTTTTATCTTTTTTCCCGAATAGATGAGAATATAATGCTATGTCTAAATTCGGATTGTTTTCTTTACTCTGTTATCGTCTTGGTTTCAAGTTTTTCATTTTTACCATTTCGCTTCTGTTCAATATTAACAAAGATTGTGTATAACAAGATAGTTCACTCCTCTCTTTGAGCCAATTAAAAAAGTGTCCTCAAAATTCGGTGGTGCCCTCTTTGAAAAGGTGCGGACTTTGAGATCAGAGTTATCCTACTTGTGTGAAAAACAATAAAAGTGAAGCTAACAAACTGTACTATTCCTATTCTTCTTCTGGAGAAACGAGAGAGAGAGAGAGAGAGAGAGA
>NW_004798052.1:45969-48571 GCF_000002075.1 Aplysia californica | reverse complement strand
AAGAAGAAGAAGAAGAAGAAGAAGAAGAGAAGAAGAAGAAGAAGAAGAAGGAGAAGAAGAAGAAGAAGAAGAAGATCTGTCTTTTTGTGTTTTACCTCGTCTGTGAGTGTCTTGTAAACGCTATTCCACAGTTCTAAAAATACCACTTTTACGCGGCAAATAAAAAGTTGGAGATGGGGAACGGGCTGTCTAATCTTCAAATTGGCCTGCACATTGGCCTTAATAACAAACACACGTCCACCACTTCTGAACACAACATCATTCACTCTATCCGTGCCTCTTATCCCTCCCCCTCTCTCTCTCTCTCTCTCTCTCTCTCTCTCTCTCTCTCTCTCTCACTCTCACGCACACATACACACATACACACATACACACATACACTTCCTCTTCACCTCCCTCCCTCCTCCTCTCTCTCTCTGTATGTGTGTGTATGTGTGTGAGTGTGTGTGTGGGAGGGGGGGGTTAAGTTTGGGTGTCTGAATGTGCATACGTGTTTGCCTTGACATACACTCGCTTCATTCCATCAGCAACCCACACATCAACGCACACACTCACTCACTCACTCACCCACAGACACACAGACACACAGACACATACACATAAACACAAGTCATTTATACGAAACTGTTGAAGACAAAAATGAGTGACCTCAGTGGTATTTTTCTCCCTGCCAACTCGCTGCATAATGTGTCAATTTTCGCCACAGAACTCGACGCGCATACATTTATTACGCACGCCCACCCGGGGATGTCTGGTTTTCGTTACAACTTTGTTTACAGCTCTTCTATCAGTTTCACTCACCCTCTGTCGTCTTGCTCTCTCACACACACACATACACTCACACACACACCGTCACTCACACACCACTTTTTTCATACACAGCACTGTCTACTCACGTCTGGCACTGCACTCACCGCTCCTGGCAGAGCTAGCCTAATGCACTCACAGCGTTTTGCAATCGAATGAGCGCGTAGATTCGTGAACACATCAGGTCCACAACCACCACCACCACCACCACCACCACCTCCTCCTCCTCCTCCTCTTCTTCTTCTTCTTTTTCTTCTTCTTCTTCTTCTTCTTCTTCTTCTTCTTCTTCTTCTTCTTCTTCTTCGACCTGCATACCTGGTAAAGTTTATATACAGAGAAATGGATGGTTTGAGGACATACCAGAAAATTAAATCAACCATTCCCACTGGAGCCATAATATTCTTTACCTCCTCATTTTTTTGGTTTGTAGGTTGGGAGGGTAAGGAGATATGGGTGGGAGTGGGGAAAACGCTCCTCGCAAAAGCCCCCTTCCCTCCTTGCCTTTCCTTTATCTTGTCAGACTCTACTATCAGCAAGCAAAGATCATCACCTGATCCCCCCCCCCCTCTTCCCTTTCCACATCTTAGCCGTACTCACCACTAGACGAGGGGGGGGGATGGGTTGGGGAGGCTCGTGGAAGTGGGAGGGGGGTGGGTGGGAGGGGTTGGCGCTCACTTTTCTTTTCTCTTTTTGTTACCTTCTCATGCCGGGTACGTGTGGGTGCTACGTCATCAGTTTCTGTGCCGTTTGTGTTCGTTTGATGTTTATTACTGGCACCCATCGCCTGCCTTCAGTCGCTCGCTGCCGCAGCGACCACCGCCTCTGGGATACCTCTGCCACGGCTACCATCCCGACAACAACAACAACAACTCCTTTCACCAACCACCACCACCACCACCACCACCACCACAACAGCAACAGCGGTATTATACCGGCGAGCTGCTGTGACCAGTTGTGTTTATTTCACACCAACCTCGTAAGTCAGTGTGTGCTGATAATGTGATTCAAATATTTTTAAATATCGTTTATTTGCACGGTCTGCTAGCTGAACGAAATATTAATTTACACTAATGTTTGTCGTATTACAACGTATTGATATGTCTTTTGTAATTAGCAACGTCGTTTTTACCGGAACAAATCGTGACAGAAGAACATTTGGTTCGACCGGCGATCCCCGTGTTGTAAACTCCCCACCCGGTTGGGGAGTAATTAGAGCAATTCCTCACTGTTGAGCTAATTCTTTCTTCATCGTAAATAATATAATAAGAATCTAATGTGTTAAGAATGCAAACATTGTTATGACGCTTATCCTCCTGACGAATGGCACCATTGCAATACTGAGGCTCACGTTCGTGAACGTACACCGTATCTCTTAACAACACGTCATAAAGTGGATTATTATAAATGAGAATGTCGTGTAAGCCCCATCATCATCATCTTCATTAACTTCGTCCTCTTCCACCACCACAACCTCAGCTGCACCAATAACACCACAATAATTACGGGCAACTACAACATCCCGTTGATTGTTTACCCCCGCGTCTCAGGCGAGTTCTCAGTCCTCCTCGTTTGAGCTTTTTCTTGTTTTTCTGATCAACTAACCGGATTATTATCAGTGCCTAGTTTGGCCTCAGTCCTGCTTGACCTAAGCTGCTCATACCCCTCTCTCTTTACTCCCCTCCCCCTCTCTGTCTCTCTGTCTCTGTCTCTCTGTCTCTTTCTCTCTCTCTCTCTCTCTCTCTCTCTCTCTCTTTCTCTCTCTCTGTGTCTCTGTCTCTGTCTCTGTCTGTCTGTC
>NW_004798052.1:41280-42682 GCF_000002075.1 Aplysia californica | reverse complement strand
CACGCACACGCGCACACACACACTCGCGCGCGCATACACAAACAAACAACACACACTCACACACACACACACACACACACACACACACACACACACACACATACACACACACACATACACACATACACACTACGCTGGTCTACATACTTTATAAACGAACTGGGATGCGTAACCTTAAGTATTAACAAAAAGACATTCCATTTTAAAAAGGAGTAACCAGACCCCACAAAGGAAAAGCGATGTCTCGAAATGCAAATATTTCAAGTCCGGGTCGTTCTGCCCTTTCAAAATTTTATCGCTGCATTTTTTGGAGCAACACGGGCACCACGATAAAATTATTGGAGCTGGTGTCACTGTATAGCCATGATACATATTGCAGATTTTAGATGAATATTTAAATTTAGAGATAGGCGAAAGGCCATATTTATTTCAATGTTCTTTATTTTTATCCATTTTCCTTTCGTAACGTTGCAAGATAAAGAACCAGTACTGTGGTTATTGTGATCTAAAACTTGTAGAAATAAAAAGAAATTCGCAAATCGATATAAATGTATCCAGATACATCAATGATTATGGTTGTTCTAAAGAAGTTATTTTTAAAACAGGTTTATAAGTCACTGTTTACTTGGATTTTTTGTAAGCTTTTTTAAAGGAGTTTTACTCCGCCATCGATACAATTTAATTCATTTAGGAGTCAGGCTTTAGCCAACCCGGGCTGAAAGGGAAACGAAAGCCCTGCAGGAAGACCCAGTTGCTCTATAAAGATCCCCCCCCCCCCTCCCCCACACACACGGGAATCGAACTCTTCTGTGTGGATGGCGAAGCATCCAACTGCAACACCACGGACGCTGGTCAACAAATAAACAAACAAACGAACGAACAAACGAACGATTAAAAGAACGAAAAAACAAAAGAGCAAACAAACAACAACAAACAGACAAACAAAGATATCAGGTGCAAATGCATATTATTTACAAGTCACTGTGGGAAATGTGGCTGAAAGTGCGTGCCAAAGTCTGTCCTGTGGACAAACAAAAGAGAGCTCAGAGGCCAGACCGATCTATGGGACAATCTTCCCTAACAGGCTTTATACATTTGTATATTATTATGAAGAACCATACCGTGGGCTTTTCTTTCGTATCACTGTAGATCTATTTTTTATGTGATACAATGGGAGAGAAAAGGAAAAAAAATAGTTCTTTCTCTGTCTGTCTCTCTCGCCTGTGTGTGTGTGTGTGTGTGTGTGTGTGTGTGTGTGTGTGTGTGTGTGTGTGTGTGTGTGTGTGTGTGTGTGTGTGTGTGATCAAGGCACATATCCTGTGACTATCTAATTGAGATTAGATCTACGTGTCGAAACCAATCTCAAAGAACAAATAGACATCGAACCTTTTGATCCAGATAC
>NW_004798052.1:36475-38187 GCF_000002075.1 Aplysia californica | reverse complement strand
CCCCACACACACACAAACACACACACTCCCCAAAAGCCTGTGTCCATTTGCTTCAACCATATCGTGCTGGTATCCTATCCTGAATCGAGGGCAGAGACATTAAACTCAGATTTTTTCAAGGTGAAACAGAAAAAAAAGTAGGGGGAAAAAAACCGCCAGGAATTTGCTCTGATTTATGAGAAGTGCACGAGAGTGATTAACTACTTATCGGGTGGTCTGGTAACGAGATATCTTTCCAGGTAAGCCTCTCGTGGTCATTAACGTGTTGGAGAAGACTGATCGAGGCACATATAAGAGTGCTGGTGATGCTAGCCACTCAAGGTTTTCGTTGGTACTGCAACTTTTCTTTGTGTTGTTCCTGTTTTTAATAATTAATAATGAATAATTGCATCTATATAGCGCATAATATACAAAATTTATATCCATGATCTGCTTCTTGTTTTGCACGGTTTACAACTGTTTGTTTCTGTTTTTCGAGATTTTTTGTTTGTTTGCTTGTTTATTGTTGGGGGAGGGATTGTTGTTGTTTTTTTTCTTTTAATGGAGAGGGGTTAGGATTTTGGTCGCCTTGCCAGACACGGTGTCCAGTGCTCTTCCTAGATCTCACACTTGTTGCTCGGAAACTCGGTATTTCTTTACTTAAGATACTAACTAACGTCATAACCATAACACAAACTGCCGCTACTCTTACAATAATATGTAACGTTATGCGCTATCATAAATCTGTGTCACTCGCACATTTATCAGTCTTGGGTCGCCTTCATGTGTATTTAATCTGAGTTCAGCCATATCATATTCGATCACCAACCTCGATTCCCAAAAGATTTTAAAATTCTACACACCATGAACTGGAACAAACTGGCGTCACTGTTGGCGATCATAATATGGTGCCAGTGGAAATAACGCCGCGGGGACTCAAAAGTTATGCGGTGTTCAGCTTCTTTGCTTTCACAGATGCTTACATTTTTCTCCCGTAAAGGAAACGCCCTCTTAACTCTTTATTGCTGATGCTGCATTTTGTAGACCCAAGCGTTTCAAAATACTTAAGGCGACTGCCTCATAGTGATAGAGGCAATTATGAGCAGATACAAAAGAAAAAAGCGTACCCACCGATCACAAATTCACCCATCGACTTTTGACTGTTCTTTGATAATGATAAAAATCATACGTTATACATGTACTTATCATGGGAATCAGTGTAAATTGATAACATTTCAGTGGCATTGCTACTTGGGTGCGTCATTAATACTTCCAAAGAATAGGCTTAAAGATGAAGTTCTCAAATTCTCTATTCAAACATATCCCAACACATTATTCCGCTCGTTAAACATTATTATACAAACTTAATATTCTGCTCTTCAAACATATATCCAAACATATTATTCGGCTCTTCAAACATATTTTTAAAAAAATTGAAACAAGACCCAGGCGCCAGTGATATAAAGAGTTAAGTCTTTCATTGGAATGAGATTTTTTCCCCTCCCACAAGTTCACACGGTGCCCCCTGCTCGACCCTTCTCCCTGCCAGACTTGTACGACTCGTGTAACATGGCACTAGGGCTATACGTTCTTATACAATTGCTTGTACTACGTTCTCTGAGCGTCTAGCGCTAGGGTTTTCGAGGTGGTTACACACAGAGCATCCATTCACACATCCAGTCTCTCTCTCTTTCTCTCTCTCTTTTTCTCTCCCCCCCCCTCTCTCTCTCTCT
>NW_004798052.1:33979-35061 GCF_000002075.1 Aplysia californica | reverse complement strand
GGGGGGGAGGTGTTGAGAAGCATGGAGGGAAACAAATTCCGAGAGTGCGTTACTGGGCAGGTTGATGTCAAGTGGGCGAGGTGTCAACTTGACCGTTGAGGTGGCTGGCACGTCTGTGGCGCCACGCTATCTCCTGCACACGTCAAGCTGTTTATACACTGTACACAGACCACAACAACAACAACAACAACAGCAACAACAGGACGCTCAGACTATAGGGCCTGATTTTGGATGAGATGGAGAAAATAGAAGAGATATAACACCCCCTCCCCCTACCCCCCCCTCCAAAAGAAAACCCCCAAAAAACAAACAATAACAGCAACAACAACAGGACGCCCAGACTAGGACCTCATCGTGGGGGAGATGGAGAAGATAGAAGATAACAACCTCCCCCCAAAAAACACCAAAAAAAACAACAACAAAACAAACAAAACAAAACAAAAAACACAAAAAACATCAACGGCCCAAAAACAAACAAAACAAAAACAACAATAAACAAATAGCACAGTAACAACAACAACAGCAACAACAGCATCAACAACAACAGCAACAACAACAACAAAACACCTGAAGCATCATTTTTATATGACGTAAACGTAACACATCCTCTCTCAAGAGCTCGAATCACAAACTAGCAGGAAAGCAAACAAACAAACAAACAAACAAACAAAGAAACAAACAAAAATAAACAAGCAGACAAACAAACAAACAAAATCTAAAAGATGCAGAAACCACACTAACAACAGGACGCTCAGACCAAGGCTTGATTGTGGTGGGGATGGAGAAGATACAACACGAGAAAACAACACAAAAAACAGCAAAGTCTAAACAGCGACCTGATGTCCTGAAGGCTCTAATTTGTATGACGTAAGTGCAGAACGTACTGTCTCAAGAGCCTAAATAACAAACAAACAAACAAACAAACAGACATTCACGCAAGAAAACAGCAAAAAACAACACCGACAATTTAAGGCGCTTGGAATCGGGTCTGATCGTGATGAAAGAGGAGAAAATACAGAAAGGAACTACAAACAAAAAACCCCCACCCCACAACAACAGCAACTACAGCAACAACAACAACA
>NW_004798052.1:30457-32303 GCF_000002075.1 Aplysia californica | reverse complement strand
CCCCCCCCCCACCATACACACACACATTTCCAACTGGTTTTCTGTACCAACGCACTACGCAGGAACAGATAGCTACACAGATGTAGACAAAGTAGCCTAATGTAGAATTTTATGCAATTTAATGGAAAAAAGAAGAAGGGGAGAAAAGTCAATCGTATTGTTTTGAAACTGGTCTCCAGTATGATGAGAGTGTATTATAGCACCAATGATACATGGTGTATGTTACTGGTACTAAGTTCCGCATTAAAAGGGATAGTATCATAAAATAATATACATGCAATCCTTTGCTGTGGGGGTGGGTGGGTAAGGTTGCTTTTTAGTATAAACACCAAAAGGAATGTTTTTCTACGTCTTATGTCAAGAAGACAAACCTAAATTAGATCAATGAAGGGGTCAGTGCCTACAAATAGGCCGACATGATATTTTGTACTCAAATCATAGCCCTTCATAGCGTAGGTTCCCATGATAAACTTATGCTTGCAATGTCTCACGTAGTATTTGTACGTATTTCTCCCTCACACTATCCCCTTGTCGCAGGCGTTTTCTCGTCTTTTCTTTCCCTTTCAAGTGCCTGTACTTGACGTCAATTAGCATGGGGCACTTAGAAGCTATGCTGCGCCTGCAGTATTTACGTACATGTGTTACTTTTAATACCCACAACCGTTGCCGACCACTCATTCTACATGAATACAGCTGTATAAAGTAACTGCGGAGCAAGTAGGATTGGTTTCTTATAGTCAGCCTTTTCTTATAAATTCCTGTTATTCTGTTTTTTCCAGCTCGAATTTCGATCAGGAGGAACGGCCACCCATTGAATTTGTGGAGAGGTAGGATTGTTCTACACGCCTGCACTAAAAAACTGTTACACCGCCCGGCGCTTTAGTAAAGGGAAATAAATACAGCAGCACCATGCAGTACGAGGAAGATCCCGATTGGGACGAGGAGGAAGAGATGACGACGACGGAGCGAGAGCTCGCGGACGACGCTCAATGGAAGTTAATTCAAAAGAATACCTTTACCAGATGGGCTAATGAGCATCTGAAGACCGTCAACAAGCAGTTGGCGGATCTTGAATCGGATTTCTCTGATGGATTGCGACTTCTTTCGCTTATTGAAGTGCTGTCAGGAAAGAAATTCAAACATGTCAACAAGCGACCCAACTTCAGAACTCAAAAGCTTGAGAATGTCACCATGGTCCTCAAGTTTTTGGAGGAAGACGAAGGAATTCGTATTGTCAACATCGGTAAGTGAATTGATTTTCAAAATTTAATTTATGAAAGTTAGATCTATCTTTATTTTGCTACTTTTTGTCTTGTCGTATTCAGAGCACCCTCAACAGGTGGGCCCATTTCTCGCTTGTCATGCGGAAGGAAACCTCCACTCACGGGGCCCAGCTCAAACTGTTGTCCGTCACAGTCCAGTGATTTAGTAGATCGCATCCTTGCCGTGGGCTTGCCCTGTCGTAGCTTCAGGTCGATATGTTTTCAATATAATATTGTCAGTTCAACATCTCAGTGATCTGGGCCCTTATGGTATCTAATGTGGAGTAAAAAATTTGGTTTTGGAGAGGTCTAGATTTGGGGAAATTAGACTAGAGATCTAATCTAGATCTAGATCTATAGGTAAATTTTTACTTTCACTCCCGCACACAGATATGCACTGTTTCTTCAGGGGTCAAACTGCAGTACTGTTTGCTGCAGATCACACATAAAGCCACTAAAACTGTCGCAAATCAATTATTTTCAAGACAATTTCAAATCTAACTGTAAAATATCAAATTATGGGTAAAAACAGGGGGGCATGCCCCCCTGTAACCCCCCAGATTTTCTTTTACCCCAGTGGGGCA
>NW_004798052.1:27213-30357 GCF_000002075.1 Aplysia californica | reverse complement strand
GTCTATCTCGGTTAAAAACAATCAAATATTTCAAAAACTATTAATTTGCGACGGAAATGAAGTTGATATTCGTGTTCTGCGCATCAATATTTAGTAGAAAATAGACAACTGGTAGTTGAGTGTGAGACGGGAGGGAAAGTAAAAAAATACCGATCTATATCTAGATTAGATCTAGTTTTAGATCCAGATATAGGGTCTCCTATTAAATCTAGATTAGATCAACTGGAACTGTCAGGTAAGACAGGTGTAGATCTAGGTGATACTTCGCAGAGTGGAAAATTTTGTAAAAGCTTTATGTGAAGAGCAAGAAATCTAGAACACTGAAAGTGGAGCCGTTCATGTTTTTGTAGCAAAAATCCTCAAATTTTATTGCTCTGATTTTTTTACACCACAAGAAGTATCTAGATCTAGATCTATATATCTAGATCTAGATCTAGAGAATCTAATCTAAATCTAGATCTAGTCTTAGATTTAGATTCTAGATCTAGATCTAGATCTAGATCTTGTTCATTTTGTTTCTCGTTATTTTGAGTAGCCTAGATCCATCCCTCATTGACATTTTACAGCTGGGTTTGGATTAGATTTGGAGGATGACAAAGGGGCAAATATTTCCGCAGGCAGCTACCTCTGTAGATAAGGCTGTAATTTTTTCTAGTCTTGTATAGAATACCTCCTGAGCATGCTAGTTAAGTAGGGCAGAAATACTGACATTATGATTATCTGCCCAACCACATGATGAATGAAAAGGCAATCATTTCTTGTAGAATTTGTCAGGATCTTATAAACTGTTAAAAGGGTGAAATACTCTGTTCTTTTTAAAATACACAAGAAACTTTATGATTTAAATTCCTTCCTTAAAGATTAGCAGTAGGCGTAGGTTGTGTAGGTTGAAAACTGGACTCATTCACTATTATTGATTCTGTAGGCAGCAGGTGAATGAGTGTGGTGCTTACTCAGTGGGGAATCCAGTTTGTGTATATATATTGATTCACAGGGAAGGCCTTTTGGCCGAGATACAGATCAACACACTTTCAGTTTCCCAACTCAGTTTTACCAAACCTGTCCTCATAGTTTATGCTAGTTTCTCAATTGTGTTGCTACTCTGTAATTATTATAATAAGCTTCTATGAAATGTAGGTTACTTCTGTTACAGTTGTCGTCCAGCTTTTTAAATGAAAAATTTCTTTCCGTGTGTGTGCTCTTATTTATTAGTCTGTTCTGTTGAGGAATAATTACATGATAAGTATACATGATCTGAATACTTGTCGGTGAAAATGTTTTAATAATCGTACTTTCATGTTAAGTTTTGTAAAAATCAAAACAATTAGAGTTTAAAGGCAAGCCTCTTTAAATCAATCCTGTCCTGATATATTATATATTGGGAATTCTATTTCATTGAACTTTTACATGCCATCCATTATGATTCAGGTCATTAAAAAAGTCAGTAGAAGATCAGAAGGTCAAACAGATGCAAAATGATATTATCGAAAGGCAGGAATTGAATTTGGTCATACCAAGGCTAGTTTGCCTCTGTGTTTCATAAAACCCCATTGTACTTTTGCCTTGATGATTACAAGGTCAAAAACAGAATAATTTGTTAAAAATGATTGGCTTTAAAAATAAAAGTGTCGGAGTCTGAGAATAGTAGAGTAGGTAGCTGATAATGATTTTGGAATTTTTGGAACATGTAAAAGACTACTAAGTAAACACCTACTTTTAGCTCTTCATGCTGGACACTGTTCCCCTTAATTTTTCTCTGTTTTGCATGATTGCTTGGGTTTTTATTGTGTTCCCTCAGTGTACTTTTCACAAAAGTAGTTATATATTCAAAATGCTTCATAGGGATGTATGTGTTGTGAGTGCCGTAAAACTTTCTCTAAAATAAAAGAGTTCATAGATACTGTTTTAATATTTATTGTAACATGAGTGTAATGGGAATAAAAGTTTACAGATTCATTACAGTTTTAACAAATAGAATAAGATTGCAAAAGAGCATTTCTGCCAGCTGAATTCTATCCTTCTGTAATGAGCTTAAGTGACCTTGTCAATGCTCACCTGTGGTGCTCTGGACAAGAACTTTAAAATATCAGATAAATTTGAAACATCTTGAAGCCTTTTCGTCTGTACATTTTGTTAAAATAATAGGATATGGTGTTTTTTCTGAAATGGAGAAGCATGCTCTTTGTAGAGCGGCTACAAATCTCCCCTTTCCCCTTGAGCACTACTGATATGATGAAATTGTTATGACAGGGATGCTGGAGTGTGGACAAGGACATTTTTTCTTTAAACTGACTGGGTTGAAAATATATAAGAATAGCTACCAATGGCATACTGTGTATTTTAGGTAACATACTAACATTTGATTACCTGCCTCTTTCCCTTTTTTTTGTTGTCTGTTTCTCATCATCTCTTTCTATTGCTTGTTTCGTCTGTTACCTTCTCTTTACCCTGTATGCCTTTTCCTTCCAGTTTCTCGAACTACCATCCCCTCACCTCCCACTCCTTCTTCATATGTACACATTAACCTGAACACCCTCTCATAGAGAGGCATTTGGGTCGGACAGAATTAGAAGCTACGCTATTTTACAAAAACCCATTTCTTATGGGATGTTGTTTGTTTTCATCTGAGGACAGTTTCAGATGTGAGTTTGCTTTTCATCCATCAGATGTAGAAGAAGACCTAAAAATACCCAGAAGTTTTGCTCCACTTTCATTATTCTATCGGATGAAGGCTTTCTATACAATATGATCAAACAAGTTCAGTGGAAACTTCTGTACTCTGCATACTAAAGGACGCTTGAAAGTAAACGCTAGGTCTGTTAAGTACACCATCTCAGTATATTCATTTTTAAATACAACTTCGTGTAGAAACTTTATGTCCGTGTACATGTGTGCGCGATACGAGTCGGCCTGAGTCATCGCCTGTCCTAAAGAGGCCCGCGAGGAAATTTGTGCCTGGGTGTCGAGACGTAGGTGTGCACCGGTGGAGTATTCAGTGGTGTCGTCCTGCCGGATGAATGATCGAGTGGTGGTTGGGGCGGGGTGGGGGGAAGGGAGGGGGGTGTCGTCTTTTTGCAGGTCGTTGAAGTTTGGCGGCCGGGGCTCTAGGCCTAGTGTACGGGACGAGAGGTTGGGGGAGGAGGT